>NC_056751.1:317490186-317507686 GCF_019279795.1 Protopterus annectens
GACATTTAAACTCAGTGTTATACCTGATCGAGGAAAGGTAGGTCACTCAAATGAATGTACTCCATCCTACATTATACGTTGGCAACATCATAAAAAGAATACCTTGTATGACAGACTTGGTCTGCTATTTTGGGATGCAACTAGCAGCCAGTAGGTGACTTAGTTAATACCTACTTTATTTTTTCAGTACTTACATATAATCGCAACCACACATTAACATCATTCAAGGCATTCTCGGCAACATTACATGCTCAGTGAAATAACGTGCTGCCGAGAATGCATAGAGTGTATGGTTGTGAAAATACGTAAACCATACTCTCTCTACTGACGTAACTAATGTCTTGAAAAGCGGTTGTTCATTTATCTCTTTACATCCAACAGTTTCCCCCAGTACAGGCAACGGCACAAAACAGTCATTGGATACAAGCAAATGGTCAATTGTTTGCATAACCATCGAGCTTCCTTCTCCAAAAAGTGTTTAACACTACCTTTCGCAATCTTACATATAGCTTTCACATAGCTGTCACCCAACCCAATCAGGGACAAATTTACATTTATTTACATTACATTTGTTGACCAGGACAGTCCAATTGGATACGTGTCCATTTTCAACGGACAATCCAAAAATAGTCAGGGACAGTTTTAAAATGTTAGTATTATTATTACTTTGAGACACTGGCAGAACAAGGGAATGGGAATTAGTATGCATTTTACCGCAATGAATAACTATATATAGAACATACTCTGCATTTTAAAGTAAAAAAAAAACACACTGTCAGAATCACAGCAAAATAATGCTTATTAAAACCACTTGCAGTTTTCTACTTGCCGTTTTCTTTTTATGTGTTGTCTAAACATGCAGCGAGTAAACTTCTGAAAGATGAGGGGGGTGAAAACTAACGTATTATAGCAACCACATACTGTCAGCATTCACGGCATTCTCAGCAGCACGTTAGTTAATTGAGAATGGAATGTTGCTGAGAATACCTTGAATGCTAACAGTGTGTGGTTGCGATAATACGTAAGTACCTTTTTTTCGTCCATATAGTAGAATTACATTATGTCTGTCCCATGCAAGCCTAAATTCTGTCAGTTTCTTGACACTGCCACCTTTACAGGAAGTTGGTTACAATCATCCAGCATCCTTTTTGAGGAATAAAATGCCTCTTCATATATCTCTTCAGACTTATTTATTTGTTGATTATCTTTTTAGACTTCCATCTTGTATCTTCAAATTGTGTCCTCAAGTTCTTGTGTCTTTTTTGAAAGACTGAACACTCTTTGGGACTTTGTAGGCTTCCTGAGTTGCTTATATGTTTCAGTAATCCCGATCACTGCCATTTTTCCTTAACAATGTAAGTCTTAACTTAATGTACATTTCCTTTATATTGCTACTTGTAAAGTATATGCAATGCTTTTGTTGCCCTCTTCTGTAATGTGTCATTACTGCCTGCATTCTGTTGACCATTAAGGTTTCTAGAACTAAATACAACACATTCTAGGAGAGGGCCTTTACATCAGTCTACATATGGGAAAACTAACTAACTTACCCTTTTTTAACAGGTGATGTCTCTTACTCATAACAGTAGCTTGCCTGCCTTCTTTGCCACACTGATGCATTGCATACTTACCTTTAGTCTACTGATGTACCATTTGATCACTTTCTTTTTTTGCTATTATTACAGTTTCCTCTCCAATTGTGTACTTCCTTATCCTTTGCCCACCATCTGTCCAGCAGCCCCAAACTGGACAAAACCCATTTATTCCCTTACCTAAGAATTTCACCCAAGAGCAGAACAAGATCTGTCTGGAGGGAACTGTCTTTCAGTCAGCCATGAAGGTATTTTATGCCCATGCTGACATCCTAGAAATAAATGCTTTTTATATGACCTAATCCCACTCATGGGCAGAGGAATGTATGATTTCTATCACTGTGGAGGCCTACAATGCCTTACCAATGTGAGTACATGCTTCTGTATGCCTGCACTGACAGCTTGCTAGCCTAACATCCATTACCAGGCCTGACATCTGCATTGCTACTCCTGCTCTAAGGGACTGTGACAACATACAACTGTCTCCCAGGATGGCATGTCCATCTTCTCAATGCCAGCTCCATCAGACACTCTAGCCACTAACTGAACTTGGGTTAATTGGTCCATAGTCAAGGCTTTATCCCCATACACTACTGAAGTTGGAATTCCCCAATGAATTATTATGCATTTTTTTTCAATGAATTAAAGCTGTCATGCCTTTACTACTGCTAGGTCTGTTTCTATCTTTTCTACAGCTTCTTGTTATCTCAGCCATAGCTTTGTGTCATAAGCAGGCAGTGATAACTTTTCTTGTAGAGATTCTGAAATGTCTGCATGCAAACTGAGGAAATGCATGAATTTAATATAACTGCTTTTTTGGCATCTTTTGTGACCATCACCTGTCTGTTTTATTAAGTTTCACTAGTACTTCCTTTGTTTTTCTTTACTGCCTTTAACGCTATAAGATATTTCTCTCCTTTTTGACTGAACTGGGAAAATTTTTTCTTAGTGTGGGCTTTAGCTTTTCTCACAACTTTTTGTTTCTTCTTACGTTGATTAAATTGTCTTCTTCCTCTTCCTGTGTATCTTTATAGTTCCTAAATTCATTACATTTTCCCCGATCTATGCTGTCACCTGAAATGAGAATCCCTTTTCATTTTCTTTCTTTCTTTCTTTCTTTTTGATATACATATTTATTTCACAAAACACAATTTGCTGCTTCTGTGACAGGAGATTTTATGTATCCCCATTGTTCCTCTATACAAATTTCATGTATGTTTATTATAGCTTCTCAAAGTCTCATCCCATTCTGTAAGAGCCTGAAAAGCAATATCTGGCAATCACGTGTTCCCAAATAGCTGCCTACTTCACTTCCAAATCCAAGATCCAGTTTCTCTCCTTTAGCACTATAGGACACAACACGAAAACTGCTTTCTCACTCTCTTTCTTTCTTTCATGGGTAGTGTCTACTAACAGCAGTTAAAGGCCTGCCTATTGCAAGGCATCAGTAATGTTTTTACTTTTAGATATAGTAAAACATCCTTGTTATGATCCCACAAGTTACCAAGATGCCAGCGAAATTTTCTCAAGCAAAGGCTTTCATCCTATATCAACAGAGTACTTGCTGACCTGTGTCCCAGAATCCTCTTGAAATATTAAGCTCAGAATATTCTTTGAAACTAGAAGATAAATGTTCACTGTTAAAAGTGTTTCAGCAGCTCATGCTATAACTGAGTTTCTATGACACTGTCATCAGAGTAAAAGAAATATGGATGCATGTCTAGCTTAAAACTGTCACTGTCAAAGTAAGACACTTGGAAAATATTTGAGTTGCTGTTGCCAGTCCAGATATGAGCACTATGAAACGGATGTGCTGGCTTCTCATTTGAAATCACAGAATTCTCAAATGGAGATCAAACACTGGTATATAACTAAACATCATTCAGTTCTACAACACTCATCAGTACCCTTTGGGGAATGGGAGGTGGGGTGGGGGGTGCTGCAGAATTAATATGTTGAATGTCTTTATTCAGAGAAACATGTTCATATAGGTGAATTCTAATATGGACTTTAGTTTGTCTTCTGTTGTAGATATTAGAAAGCATAATGAATAGAGAATCTTGTTCTTTCAAAAGAAGGACTTTTTCAGTAACTTCTGTTTTCTTATGAAATTCTTAAAACTTCTTGCCTCACCTGCAGGGTCTACAGCAACATGTGGAACTCAATAAAGTTGCGGCTTTGCTAAAAACTATCTTTTACCCCAATGTAGTTCATTCTGGACACACAAGTTTGTTAGAAGAATACTCCATTTAATATTCTGTTTCAAATTGCCAGTACGTTTTTCAACAACTTTATTTTATTCAGAATATCCATTCATTGGATTAATGTCACTGGCACAGGACTCCATGTGCACTCCTTAAAGAATAAGCAGAGGATTGCCAATAGGGTAAATTAACTGTATTCAGTCTTTGTCTGAAATCTGCCACATGGAATCCCCTCTTCCTGAAGAAAATACATCCATGGAAGGATGACACCTAAAAAAAACACCTTTGTCCTTGTTCACACAAAGTAGGGGTAAAATCACCTCTGTGTCTCAGAAACAGAGGCCACTCATACAATCCTTGAGAAAGACTGTTTCTTCTCTTTTTTCTAGCTCCATGGTTAAGGCATTTGCTAGTTACTCAGATAGGATACCTGGCGGAACTAGAAGAGTTTGGATATAGGAAATCACTTATTGAGTCTAGCTGTCTTTTGAGCAAAGCCTGCCAAAGGTATAGTTAATCATATGCAATATAGGCCATGCCATTCACTTAAAAAAATTCATTTGTGCAACTACATGTGCAAGAATTCAGATTAAAAGGGCAGTGGCATATTTAACATAGCTATAGTTTAAATTGCCCCTTTCCCCAAAAATGACTTTTGTAGTACTGAAAATGTATGCTGTATAGAAACATACACCATGTGGGAGAGGGGCTGCTCTTTTGTTGCGTTTACATTTTATAAGCTGGTGTACAATTCCAAATTTTCTGCTTATTCCCTGAAAACTTCTTTCCTGACATAATTCCTGCTACTGCATATTTTGAACTAAGCACAGTGATAAATGCCTTTACAAACATGCAGGAACAAGTCTAACACAGCAACAGACACCTTTACAACCTTGCACTTCTTCAGTCTCTGATGATAACCCTCACGACATAGATGCTGTTTCCAGGATTACATCTTCAGGTTATAATCACATAATTACATAGATTTAACAGAGTTAATATTTAAACTCATACATATCAGTGGTTTTTTTTCTCTAAAGCATAAAAAGTTCATATAGTTGTACAAAATAAATAAATAATAAAAACATCCCGGTCAAAAAAATTATAGAATAATGCAGCGATCACACTTAAACAAGTTGTGTCAGAATTTCAGCATACTTGGAATAATAACCTATACATATAATACCCTTAGCTTCTTTAAAAATGAAACAAATCCATATTTGCTCTTCTCCACAGATGTTTTGGCACTTGGTTTGCTAACACCTCTTCCTGTGGATTGTTGTTATGATATAAGATGCATACGGCACACTTCTGCACTACATATATTGATATTCCTGACTAATACAATATATCTTCTTTTCTTTCTTTGCAATTTGCTATTCCCAGGAGTCATGTGTTGTCGCAAGCATTTGTCCTCTCCTTTGAATGGGAATTATTATTTTGGCAGCTTTGATTAGCAAGCCTTGAACATAACATATTTCTTCTTTAAAAAAAAATCATCCTGAATTTCATTCCTTACTACTGATTTTACTTATTTAACATTTGTTTACTAGGAAAGACTGACTATGACAGAACCTATTTTCAGCTGAGGACCAGGAAGAAATGCTCTTGTGCATGCCAACCTCTCACTATACTTTTCTGCAGAATTTCCATTTCTCGATCAGTGTGAGTACATCTCTGGAATTATTTTACTTTTTCTTCTGTCATTGATAACCATAGTAGTAATCAAACAGTCCATAATTCTTCTAACAAATTTTCATACTTCAGTAGTAGATGTGCCCTATTCAAAATGTGTGTTAAACATAGCTTCTTGGCTGGCTTGTATATCACTTTCAGATCATACATCTGAAAATTAAGCAATATCATCTGTAATTTTGTACATATACTTTCTAAATACACATTAAAAGAGTTTATGATCTACTTTCACCTAACTATATTTTCCATAGACACACTCATGGATTTTGTTTACATCAATACACGTTTTCAAATGGTGCATATCTCTTTGGGTATCTGTAGATTCTGCTGACCCATATGCACATAGTTTAGTCTCCTGCATCCTACTGGCACTAACTGATTCTTGATGACACCTAAGCTTTCCCTTCACTTCATTTCTTACTCTAGTCTACTCTTTAGAGCCATTATCACTTTCCACGCAACAGACATTACAGGCATAGCATCAGGATTTATTTATAAATGATAATTATCTACTGTCCTTATAGCTATATATATAAAAAAAAGGCATGATATTCAATTGTGCCATATTCACTATGTACTTCATACCTCTCAGCAGTGATTTGCAATATCAACATTCTGTATATACCCACAGCATTTGATGAGGTCAGGCATGCTTATTTTAATAGAAATACAACAACCAGGAACCAGGACCAGTCAACAGAATTTATTCTCTCTCCAGTGCTACGGCACAAGCCTTCAAGGAGTACAAAAAAAACTATTAAAAGACACACCTTTATATATACACCCACACATCAATTATACAATTAAAAGCAATCAATTAAATCAAATCTTTCCAATTACATTCAAGATTCAATACCAAAGGGGACATAGTGTTAAACTTTAAAATATACAGACTCTCTTTATACATTAATTTCCTTTTGTATACTTCATCTGAACAAAATCCTACAGGTAATCTTTCCAGAATGCTAACCTTCAAATCATGTACATTGGAATTATGACATTCTAAAAAATGTTTGACCATAGGTCTCTCTGTCTTATTGTTTCTTATATTCCTAATATGCTCTTGTAGCCTGCATTTAAAGTTTATTTTTGTTTCTACAATGTATACAAGGCAACATGAGCATTGTAGGGCATAAACAACCCCTTGTATTTCATAATTAAATATTTCTGATGGAGAAAACCTGTGTCCATTAATAAAATCAAATGTTCTAACCATATATATATATATATATATATATATATATATATATATATATATATATATATATATATATACAAACATTACAATGTCCACACGAATAAGTACCTAAGGGTATATCAACAATAGTGATAGGGTCAACTGGAAAAGTAAAATAATTATGTACTAAGATGTCCCTGAGGTTTCTACCTTTCTTGTATGATACACCTATATAAGGCCACAAAATATTGGCTAGTTCATTATATTTAAATAAATACTGCCAATAATATTTTACTATATCAATAAGTATAGGACTAAATAAACCATAGGTGGTAATGAAGTATATTTTTCTCTTTTATCTGTTCTATTTTCATTCATATTCAACATATTAACATGATTTTGAACATAATCCTGAGCTCTATACTTAGTACTGCCTCCCTCTATGACCCTGTTGATAGCAACAAAAAATAAAGCACTAAAGTTGCAAATCAAGTTGCGAGTCCAAGACACTCTTTATTTTCACAATAAATTCCACAGAAAATTAAGCGCTTTCGTCAAAATAAGTTTGACTTCATCTTCATCAGAATTGGTCAGTAAACCACAAGACACTTTTTTATATACTATTAGTTATCCCATGATTGGTTAACCCTATCACAGTATCCAACAAATTAGTTAAACAATTAAAATCTTAAAGTTACCAACCTAAAAAAGTACAAATGAATAAACATTTTTTTATAAAAATACTTTCTAAAACCTGTCTTTACATCACATTTCCCTTGTAAATCCAAACTTTTATAAACAAAAGTGTGTTTATTACAAGAAGGTCGTTTAAAGAATTTCTGCTTTCTCTTTTAAAACACAATGAATGCTCAAATAATCATTTAAGCCAGGGGGAAGGTTTGCAGTCAACCTCAGTTGCCACATAAGCTCCTTTTTATATAAAAGATTCTGCCAGTCCCCTCCTCTTGGTTCTAGATTTATTTGGTCAAGTATGGCAAATTTGTAACCTGTGTAATTGTCACAAGACATGCTGTGTTTATACAATGCATTGGCCTCTCTTTTGTTTCTAATATCGTATAGATATTCATATATTCTGATCTTGAGAGATCTTTCTGTTTTCCCAATATAATATGAATTGCATGTATTGCACCTAGCCATGTACACTAACCTACTAGAGTAACAATTGCCTCTCCTAAAATAAACAACACTTTTGGTTGTATTTTCCAAACAAATCACTTGATCGTGTAGGATATAACAACAATATTTACATCTACCACATGGTTTGGTGCCTCTTAGTGTTTGATTTTTGGTAGATGCATGTTGTCCTTTCTCTAAAATTCTTTTAATATTGGGCCCAATTTCTGTAGTAAAAAAAGGTAAATCTCCCACCACTTTGTATACCTCATGGTCCATTTTAAATATACTCCAGTTTTTATGTATAATTCCTTTTAATTGTTGACATAAGGGGCTGTACTGTACAATGCAAGTTTGTTCAAAATTAATATTGTTCACTGTTAAATTCAACCAAAACATCTTCATACAAAGAAGTCATCCTGGCTACTCTAACAGCTTGTCCTTTTATTATACTCCTCTTCTGAGATAAAGGATGGTGGCTGTTAAAGTGTAAATAGTTGTTACAAAAAGTTTTTTTACAATAAATCCTGGATATAAATTTTTCTTTGTCCTTAATAATTTTAATATCTAGGTAACTGATCTCATAAAAATCGTAATGAAAGGCAAACTTTAAAAACTCTGTAGCTTGGTTCAAATATTGAATAAATAGATGAATATCTTCCACAGTACCCTTCCATAAGATAAAGATGTCGTCCAAAAACCGACAATAGAAAGAAATCTTCTTGTAAAATTCACTTTTTGAAAACATGTTCTCTTTTCCTTCCCAATAATACCAGATTTGAGTAGGTGGGGGCACAAGCTGCTGCCATTGCTACTCCTCTGACTTGTTGATAGTATTCATCCTCAAAAAAGATGTAATTGTTATCTAGAATAAGTTCCATTATTTCACAAATTAAGTTAACGTCATCATTTTTTAAGTTGGACAAATTATAAAGAGTTTCCTCAAAATAAGTTAACCCTTCCTGCTTAGGAATACAGGTGAAAGGATCAATTACATCAATGGTCAGAAGGTGTAAATCAGAATGCCACAGTTCATTTTTAAACTGCCCAAGAAAATCCCAAGAATCTTTCACCAAATGTGGGCATGAATCAACCACATGTTTGATCTTCCTGTCCACATACACTGATAAATTGTGTGTTTTAGATCCAGCCACCACTACTATAGGCCTAAAAGGTGGATTCTCTATATTCTTATGTATTTTGGGTATGCCAAACATAAACGGAATTTTGGGATACAGGTTTTTTAAAAAGTCATAATCTGTCTTAGTGATCCTTTGATCCATTAAGTATTCATACAAAAAACTGTCTATTCTTTGGTATGCTATGTGTATTTCGTTCCTGGAACAGGCAGAGTAATTGTTACCATTAAACAAAATTTCTTGCATGACATTAGTATATTCAATACTATTGTATATAACAATACCTCCCCCTTTGTCAGGAACCATAACACGTATACTCTTGTTATTCCTCAAATTCTGAAGCAGAATTATTTCAGAATTATTAAGATTATGAAAATTTTTTTGTGCTGGCCCCAAATCTTGTATATATCATCCCTTGTAACTTTCTCAAATGTACTTATAAGTGGATGCAATGGGGGATTAAAAGTACTGCTTTTCTTGTAGCCCACCATAGTTTGATTGGTATCATGTTTTTCATTCCTACCATTTATTAATTTTAGGTTTAATTTCCTTAAATATAATTGCAAATCTACAAGAGTGTCAGCAATGTCCGGAATTTTTGTGGGTACAAATTTAAACCCTTTAGAAAAAAGGGAAAAATATTCTGGTGAAATTTCCTTATCGGTGTAATTATAAATGTGAAAACCATTCATAGTGTGTTGTATTTTATTCAAATTATCATTTAAATCAGGGCTAGGTAAAAGTTCACCTACCACCTGGGTGAATTCCTGTACTTTTGCACTACTTTGTGGTAGGCAGAAAAATTTGCTTGTTTGCGATTCGCTATTCTTTTGGAGCGTCTGGGTAAAGGAAAATCCTGATAACCCGCAGACCGTTGGTCATCATCCATATTAAATTGTTCTGCTTCGTCTATAACCTCAAAATTTGTGGGGTTGGAAACAAGTTCATCAGTTTTGCCACTACTAAAGTAAACTGTGCTGCCCTTATTGTAACCAATTAATATATATGTTGGATATACATCCCCATGTAGATATTGTTTTTTATCACTGGCCAACCTCTTAACCTTTTTGTTAAAAACATTATCACATTTTTTGCCAACTCTATTCAGGATCGTGTTGTATAAACCCTGGTATTGGTCAAAAAGCAAGTCAGAAACAATATTTTGATTCTTCATTCTGCAATTTACCCTCCATGGCTTCATAAATCAATACACTTTTTTCAAGTAGTTCTAAACCTCATTTATCAAACATATTAATAAATTCACTAATACATCCTTGATCATAATGTATTCCATAACTGAATTTAAAAACTCTAAGGCCTTGCAGCACTATTCTTGTTTTATGCATTCATTTAAATAACATGTTTCCAATTGACACATTTTATATTTAAAAAGCTTTTTTTCAAAAACATATATCATGTCCTTTAAAGATTTATACTTGTTATAAACATTTTCTTTTCCTTTTTGGCCGTTGGAATGGCCACAAGTTGTACTAGAAAAGGAATAATCATTTTTTTAAATAAGATGTCCATATTGTTCATTAGAGTCACTAAAAGTTACATTAAATCTGTCTTTGTTAAAGTTTTGATTAAAGCCATGCGTAGTGGCCGTTTTATGGTTTACTGTTTTAGTAGTTTCCTTAAAACAGTTACAAACTCTATCACCTTCTTGGGAACTGTGATTACCTCTAGTACAATTGTTTCCAGATGAACCATTAGTATGGTAACAAGTCATACCTTTTTTAATGTTTTTATTACTCTGTAGGTGGTTTGTAACCTCCGTTACGCCAGTTTCATGGTCGGATTCAATTCCTGGGTCAATGTTGACCACACAATTGGATCGATTGTTGGTTTTAGCCAAAAACGAAGCCGACCTGCTTTCATTACTGTTAGCGTTTGTGCGGGAACAGGAAGAGCGTGTTCACACTCGCACTTGTGCAACCTCAAAACCTTCCCTAGGTTTATTAAGGTCAAACGTACCAGAGTCCAAGCCATAAGCATGATTTAAACACTGCTGTTGATGTCGGTCCACCTTAACTGAACCAGTACAAGGTGAAGAACGATTGTAGATGGAAAGTGGCTGGGAAAACATTTCCAAAAGTCAAGTAACATCACGCTTAAGGTCTGCAATGTCCCTTTTTACTGCCAAAATTTCAGCGTTTTGCCCAGAGTCCAAAATATGTGAAAATTCAATAGAGTTGTTGGACTCCATAGCAACCACACCACCAAAATAAAAACTAATAATCCAAAGTGAATGGTGGTACAATTAGTGCTCAAAAAAGACTAGTAACAAAAAATAAAGCACTAAAGTTGCAAATCAAGTTGCGAGTCCAAGACATTCTTTATTTTCACAATAAATTCCACAGAAAATTAAGCACTTTCATCAAAATAAGTTTGACTTCATCAGAATTGGTCAGTAAACCACAATACACTTTTTTATATACTATTAGTTATCCCGTGATTGGAAACGCTCTTCCTGTTCCCGCTACAAACGCTAACAGTAATGAAAGCAGGTCGGCTTAGTTTTTGGCTAAAACCAACAATCGATCCAATTGTGTGGTTGACATTGACCCAGGAAATGAATCCAACCATGAAACTGGCATAACGGAGGTTACAAACCACCTACAGAGTAATAAAAACATTAAAAAAGGTATGACTTGTTATCATATTAATGGTTCACCTGGAAACAATTGTACTCAAGGTAATCACAGTTCCCAAGAAGGGGATAGAGTTTGTAACTGTTTTAAGGAAACTACTAAAACAGTAAACCATAAAACGGCCACTACGCGTGGCTTTAATCAAAACTTTAACAAAGACAGATTTAATGTAACTTCTGGTGACTCTAATGAACAATATGGACATCTTATTCAAAAACATTATTCCTTTTCTAGTACAACTTGTGGCCATTCCAACATCCAAAAAGGAAAAGAAAATGTTTATAATGAGTATAAATCTTTAAAGGACATGATATATGTTTTTGAAAAAAAGCTTTTTAAATATAAAATGTGTCAATTGGAAACATGTTATTTAAATGAATGCATAAAAGCAAGAATGGTGCCACAAGGCCTTAGAGTTTTTAAATTCCCTTATGGAATACATTATGATCAAGGATGTATTATTGAATTTATTAATATGTTTGATAAATGGGGTTTAGAACTACTTGAAAAAAGTGTACTGATTTATGAAGCCATGGAGGGTAAATTGCAGAAAGAAGTTGATCATTTAAATCAAAAGATTGTTTCTGACTTGCTTTTTGACCAATACCAGGGTTTATACAACAAGATCCTGAATAGAGTTGGCAAAAAATGGATAATGTTTTTAACAAAAAGGTTAAGAAGTTGGCCAGAGATAAAAAAACAATATCTACATGGGGATGTATACCCAACATATAAATTAATTGGTTATGATAAAGGCAGCACAGTTTACTTTAGTAGTAGCAAAACTGATGAACTTGTTTCCAACCTCACAAATTTTGAGGTTATAGATGAAGCAGAACAATTTAATATGGATGATGACCAACAGTCTGTGAGTTATCAGGATTTTCCTTTATTCAGACGCTCCAAAAGAATAGCGAATCGCAAACAAGCGAATTTTTCTGCCTACCACAAAGTAGTGCAAAAGTACAGGAATTCACCCAGGTGGTAGGTGAACTTTTAGCTTGCCCTGATTTAAATGATAATCTGAATAAAATACAACACACTATGAATGGTTTTCACATTTATAATTACACTGATAAGGAAATTTCACCAGAATATTTTTCCCTTTTTTCTAAAGGGTTTAAATTTGTACCCACAAAAATTCCGGACATTGCTGACACTCTTGTAGATTTGCAATTATATTTAAGGAAATTAAACCTAAAATTAATAAATGGTAGGAATGAAAAACATGATACCAATCAAACTATGGTGGGCTACAAGAAAAGCAGTACTTTTAATCCCCCATTGCATCCACTTATAAGTACATTTGAGAAAGTTATAAGGGATGATATATACAAGATTTGGAGCCAGCACAAAAAAAATTTTCATAATCTTAATAATTCTGAAAGAATTCTGCTTCAGAATTTGAGGAATAACAAGAGTATACGTGTTATGGTTCCTGACAAAGGGGGAGGTATTGTTATATACAATACTATTGACTATACTAATGTCATGCAAGAAATTTTGTTTAATGGTAACAATTACTCTGCCTGTTCCAGGAACGAAATACACATAGCATACCAAAGAATAGACAGTTTTTTGTATGAATACTTAATGGATCAAAGGATCACTAAGGCAGATTATGACTTTTTAAAAAACCTGTATCCCAAAATTCCGGTTATCTTTGGCATACCCAAAATACATAAGAATATAGAGAATCCACCTTTTAGGCCTATAGTAGCGGCGGCTGGATCCAAAACACACAATTTATCAGTGTATGTGGACGGGAAGATCAAACATGTGGTTGATTCATGCCCACATTTGGTGAAAGATTCTTGGGATTTTCTTGGGCAGTTTAAAAGTGAACTGTGGCATTCTGATTTACACCTTCTGACCATTGATGTAATTGATCTTTTCACCTGTATTCCTAAGCAGGAAGGGTTAACTTATTTTGAGGAAACTCTTTATAATTTGTCCAACTTAAAAAATGATGAAGTTAACTTAATTTGTGAAATAATGGAACTTATTCTAGATAACAATTACATTTTTTTTGAGGATGAATACTATCAACAAGTCAGAGGAGTAGCAATGGGAGCAGCTTGCGCCCCCACCTACTCAAATTTGGTATTATTGGGATGGGAAAGAGAACATGTTTCCAAAAGTGAGTTTTACGAGAAGATTTCTTTCTATTGTCAGTTTTTGGACAACATCTTTATCTTATGGAAGGGTACTGTGGAAGATATTCATCTATTTATTCAATATTTGAACCAAACTACAGAGTTTTTAAAGTTTGCCTTTCATTACGATTTTTATGAGATCAGTTACCTAGATATTAAAATTATTAAGGACAAAGAACAATTTATATCCAGGATTTATCGTAAAAAAACTTTTTGTAACAACTATTTATACTTTAACAGCCACCATCCTTTATCTCAGAAGAGGAGTATAATAAAAGGACAAGCTGTTAGAGTAGCCAAGATGACTTCTTTGTATGAAGATGTTTTGGTTGAATTTAACCTCCTTAGATGTATGTTTTTGGAAAGGGGTTACCCTGTAAGTTTAGTTGAAAACACGCTCAATGAAATTCAAGAGAGTGGGGGAAAAATACACACCCCTCCTGGGTAAAGGTTTGAATAAAAATAAAAATGTGAATTTTAATGAGAATGGTGGAACAGTGAACAATATTAATTTTGAACAAACTTGCATTGTACAGTACAGCCCCTTATGTCAACAATTAAAAGGAATTATACAGAAAAACTGGAGTATATTTAAAGTGGACCATGAGGTATACAAAGTGGTGGGAGATTTACCTTTTTTTACTACAGAAATTGGGCCCAATATTAAAAGAATTTTAGAGAAAGGACAACATGCATCTACCAAAAATCAAACACTAAGAGGCACCAAACCATGTGGTAGATGTAAATATTGTTGTTATATCCTACAAGATCAAGTGATTTGTTTGGAAAATACAACCAAAAGTGTTGTTTGTTTTAGGAGAGGCAATTGTTACTCTAGTAGGTTAGTGTACATGGCTAGGTGTAATACATGTAATTCATATTATATTGGGAAAACAGAAAGATGTCTCAAGACCAGAATATATGAACATCTATACGATATTAGAAACAAAAGAGAGGCCAATGCATTGTATAAACACAGCATGTCTTGTGACAATTACACAGGTTACAAATTTGCCATACTTGACCAAATAAATCTAGAACCAAGCGGAGGGGACTGGCAGAATATTTTATATAAAAAGGAGCTTATGTGGCAACTGAGGTTGGCTGCAAACCTTCCCCCTGGCTTAAATGATTATTTGAGCATTCATTGTGTTTTAAAAGAGAAAGCAGAAATTCTTTAAACAGCCTTCTTGTAATAAACACACTTTTGTTTATAAAAGTTTGGATTTACAAGGGAAATGTGATGTAAAGACAGGTTTTAGAAAGTATTTTTGTAAAAAAAATTTTATTCATTTATACTTTTTTAGGTTGGTAACTTTAAGATTTTAATTGTTTAACTAATTTGTTGGATACTGTGATAGGGTTAACCAATCACGGGATAAATAATAGTATATAAAAAAGTGTCTTGTGGTTTACTGACCAATTCTGATGCAGTCAAACTTATTTTGACGAAAGCGCTTAATTTTCTGTGGAATTTATTGTGACAATAAAGAGTGTCTTGGACACGCAACTTGATTTGCAACTTTAGTGCTTTATTTTTTGTTACTAGTGTTTTTTGAGCACTAATTGTACCACCATTCACTTTGGATTACCCTGCTAGCAGTTGATACATTATCCGAATGGTATTCCCTAGAGATAAACATATGATATAGTCTATCAATTTCTCTATTAAAATCCACCTCATTATTACATAGTCTTCTAATTCTAAGACATTCACTAAAAGGAAGTGAAGAAATAGTATGGGGTGGATGACAGCTACTGCCAAATAAATACCGACCTCCATCTTCAAATTTCCTATGGACTGATGTAATCAATTCATCATTATTAATAGTAAGTGCAATATCTAGAAAAGTTACAGCCCTAGCAACTTGCAAACCATTAAAACAAAAACCAAACCTATTCTGATGTAACTCACTAACAAATTTATTAACCTCATCAGAACCTCCTTGACATATAAAAATGAGGTCATCAATAAATCTATAATAATACATTACATGATTATTGAAAAATTCAGAGTGATACAAATACTCCAATTCATATAAACCCTTAGCAAGGTTCGCATACATGGGGGCAAAAGGAGCCCCCATGGCTGTACCTTGATATTGATGGAAAATGACATCATTAAATGTGAATTAATTATTTTCAAGACAAAAAAGAAGCAGTTCCATTATATAATCCCCCTAGGGTTATCACCAATAAAATAACAAATTGCTTCTAGACCATGATCATGCTTAATATTGGTGTATAAGCTACACACATCCAATGTTATAAAATACATGTCTTTTGACCATACTATATTTGATAGCTTATCCAAAAAATCCATACTATCTCTAATATAGGAAGTAATTTTACAACATATGGTAACAAAATTTCATGGAGCAAATAACCAATATTTGATAAAAAGCATTTCTTCGCTGATACTATCGGCATACCAGGTGGATTATGAATATCTTTGTGGATTTTCGGAAGACAGTAGAATACTGCCAATTCACTATAACCACAATTACATTTTTTTATCCAGATCAATTTTTGAGAAATACCCTAGGTGATGCCCTTTATATAACAACATTTCAAACTTCTTCATTGCCTGCCTATATTCATTCAAATTACTAACTCTATAGACTACACTGCTCTTTAAATGATCCATACATGTAGCATAGTATTGTTGGACATGCATAATACTTATTTTACCCCCCTTATCAGAGGGTTTAATAACTATATTTTTATTCTTAACTAGCTTTTGTAGATCCCTCCATTCCTGCATGGTCAGATTGTACATAAAGTTCTTTTTGTCTTTCATAAATAAATAAAACTCACATTCAATGGCATAGTTTAACATTTGTGTGAAGTTTTTTATACCATCATGCATGTAAGAAGGAATAAATTCACTTTTGCATTTGATGTTACTAGTATTAAATAGACTATAACCATTAAAGTCATCTCCATCAATTAAATCATTAATAATATCAGAATTACATGAAAAAAAAGCTATCCTCTGAACTACTATTCATATCAGTATGTAAAACAACTTCAGCATCATTTTTATGTTCAAAATAATATGCCAAGTGTAATTTGTGACAAAACCTAAATACATCACACTTTAATTCATGGATGTGAGGTATAACAGTCAGGATAAATTTAAGTCCATAATTCAAAACTCTATATTGTCCCTCAGTAAGTTGAAAGTCAGAAATATTTACCACAATAGAGTCCGAGGTAGATATATCAGGACCTTTTAATTTGCATCGTATTGTCCCTATACAAAACTGACTCCGGTTGAAAACTAGTTTGTTTCTTCTCATTTTTATTTGGTTCACCATTTCTGCCACCTGTAGAGAATTCTTTATTGAATCTCACCGAATCCTGAGCCGCTGGTAAAGCAGGATACTGTTCGCCATTACCTTCCGCACCAACTGACGTCATAGAGACGTCAGACACAAATGATACACTCCTAGATGTATTTGAAGATTTATTTAAGGTGGTCTGTTCATTTTTCAAAGAGTTACGCTGCTTCTTATGCCATAAGAATGCCTTACCGGCTTCATAGTCTTTCAAATCTCTCTTAAGTTTAGTGGTTTTACGTTCAATCAACTCATTTTCATGCTCTTTCAATTTACTATTCATATTTGAAATACGTGAGTCTAAATTAGCAGTACAAATGAGTTTTGAGAGATTTTGGAGTGTACGTTTAATCTCTGCTTTAATTCTAGAGTGTTTAAGCTGGTCTCGCTCTAACAAAATAGATATCC
>NC_056751.1:317512686-317517686 GCF_019279795.1 Protopterus annectens
ACATAGAAATAAATGGAATTTGTGGGAAAATACATGCAGAATAACGCTCAGAAGGAGGACTGAGGTTTAAGAGATGGCAATTTATGTAATGTTGGAGTGAATGACAATTATTAAAAAGAAAAGAAAACACATATAATATATCCAAAAACAGCAAAAACCAAAAAACACAATCCATTAAGTCTGATGAAGCGTCCTGGTAGACGTGAAAGCACTTACTTCTCTCAATAAATTCGTATTGCTGTGATATACAATTGTGGTTGGCTTCGATTGTCTTGGTGTATCTACCTCTTTTATCTTGGACATATAATATATAATGCATGTAAATGAAAACGTAATATAGCTTGTGTTCTTTTCTATTAATGTATGTGTGCCTATGTCTTAAATGATAATTTAATAAAGGTGTTTATTGTTTTAAAAAAATCTTTTTCCCCTCCAATATATCCCTTCTAGGCTCTGGTCATATTCCTTCTCCTCTATCCCATGTACTTTTCTGATGGCATTCTCCTGAACTTTTTCCAGCACATAATGTCCTTTTCCTTATACTGTCTCCCAAACTGCATGCATTATTCAAGGAGTGCTCTCACCAAGATTCTACAGAGTGGAAGCATGACCTACTACTGGAATCTATCCTCCTGAGAATACACCCCAGCATTCTGTCTGATGTTGCTAGTGTCCTATCACTCTGCACCTGGTGGACTATTCCAGGTGTGCTCAACACTCTCAGATCTTTTTCCTGCTCTGTTACCATCAGTTCCACTTCTCTCATCTGATACCTCACTCCAGGGTTGTTGAGGCCTAACTATAATACCACGGATTTGTTTGGACTTGACCTAAACTGTCACCTTTCTCTTCATGTGTTCAGCCTGTCCATATCCCTCACCAGACTCTCCCCATCCTACATTGCTGAGCCTTTTGCTATGATTAATGTATGGTAATAACTTTGAGAATTTACCTAATTGCTTCTGGAAACCAAGTCATTTTGTACCAACTAACACTCCATTGGTTGAAGCTTTTTTTAAACTGTGTGAGCAGGAAATCAGTGACATCTTGATGAGTAAGCATCATAAAGATTTTTATAATTTAACTGAATTTCAATATAAGGTACTTATGGTTCTGGTTCTGAGAAAAGATATAGATATTAGACCAGTGAATAAAGGTGGCGCTGTTGTTGTTATAGATGCTGGAGCATATGCTGCTAGCATGCAAGAAATGCTTTCTGATGATTCAACTTATGGTATTCCCTCTAAGGTAACTATTGAAAAGTTGGTAGGAGTTGTACACAGTGCTTTGCATGACCTGTTGATGGTAGGGGTGCTAACTAAGAGCTTACATGAGTATTTTCTGGTGGAGTTTCTTTTAGTTCCCATGATATATCAACTTCCAAAGATTCACAAATGGCTACTGAATCCTCCAATGCATCCAACTTTTTCTGGATGGGGTTGGGTTACTGAGCTACTGTCCATATATAGGGAGAAGCAGCTACGTACTATCCTAGATAAGGTTGATACAGTTTTAATGGATACTAAACATTTTTTATCTTTATTATATGATTGGTCTGTTAGTAACATAAATTATTTTTTTTATTTGTTTACCTTAGAGGTGATCTCACTGTGATACCCAATGATGTTGAGATTGAGTTTGTTAGACTCTTTCTATTAAGAAGCTCTGACTATACTGCTGAACATGTTTATTTAATTTGTAATTTGTTAGAGATTATATTTAACAATAATGATACATTGTTTTTAATGAATAGTTATTTGTTCAGAAGACAGGCGTAGCTGTGCCCATAGCTACTCCAATATAGTTCTTGCATATTGGGAACAGTTATATGTCCTTGACAGGAGCAGTTTTTTTTAGACAGTATGTATCATTTTATACTCATTTTGTTGATGATGTATTTTTAATTTGGACAGGGTAAATTGATTTGTTAAATGATTTTGCAGAATATTTGCAACAACATTTTTCAGCACAAGGTATTGTGTTTTTGAATGTACAAGTAACTAGAATTGAAAAGGACTTGGATACCCATGTGCATAGGAAGCTGTGCTGGAGGTTATGTACACTCCATAGGCAGAGTATGCACCCAAACATATTTTTAAATATGTGGTTAAAGAGCATTTTTTTAGAGATTCCAGGCTCACTGGAAGTGATATATCTCTGATACAATCCTTTGATGAGCTTGAGAATCAGCTTGTTGCCAGAGGATATAATCCTAGCGAAGTCGATGCAGCCCATATAGAGATTTCTTCTCAATGCAATGATAGGGCTAGACCCTATTTTTCTGAGAGAACTTCTAATGTTGGTAGGTCAGACAGGACAGGTATGAATAGCCTGAAGATGAGTATTACTTATTCGAATGACGCTCAATCTATATTTGATATTATACAAAAACAATGGGGTATAGTAATGTGTGATGAAAAATGTAGAGAGGTTTTAGGTGATATCCCAAAGTTTTGTTACAAGAATAATAAGTCTTTGAAAAGAATGTTGTGTTATAAACCGATTAGTAGCACTCGGAGACTACCCGATAAGGTAGCTACACACCCATGTGGAACAAGTGGTACACGTCAACATATTAGTACTTGTGATAACTTTGTGCATCCAGATACTGACAAAGTTTATAAACTGAAATATTTTGCCACTTGTAAAAGAAATGACTTGGTAAATTTATTGAGCTGAAGTGTATGTCAGAGTTTTGTGTAGGTAAGACCAACAGAACATTAAGGGAGCATATATGTGAGCATATATACAGCATTAGTAAGTATGATATGAAAAATGCTTTGTTTAAAAATAGTTCAGTGAAAGGTAATGATCATGTTTTTAATTTCTGTGTGCTTGAGTTGTCTAGAATATCTATTAGTGGTGGTGACACCAGGACTCAGACAGAGTGTATTGAAACAAAGTGGATTTTGGAGCTAAAGAGTAATATGGGAAAGGGATGAACGAATATGTCCCTTTAAGATCTCTTTTAAGATCATGAGGTCTGAGGTGGTGAATTTGAGCTGTGCTATTTAAACAGTGTTTTGTTTTAGGCATTTTGATCTGAGGAACTGACTAGTTAGGTCATGAAAGAGTAAATTCTGGTTGTATTTTATCTGTTTTTGTTTGTATTACAATTTTGTTTTGGTTATTTCATGGCCGTGTCGACTGGTTATGTTTCTTATCTGAATTTGTTCTTTTTTATGGCATCTAGTCTTATCTGTTGTTTGGACTTTACCTGAAGTTACCACAGTTAACCTTGTAGCAGAAGATATGTCAGGTAACTCAGTGTCTTTATACCAACTTTAAACCACCACTAAATTAATGTCATACTGTACTTCTATCCCCTCAAGCTGCAACCTAACCTTCCTTGGGGCATTCTGTGGAGTGTGACTGCACAATGAATGGATTAAACTTGAAGTGGTTGAGCTCCTGACATTAGAAACAGCCTCTGCACATATATTACCAAACCAGAGAGTGTGTTTTATTTTAACATTATTATGACTATGCCTTAATAGGATGCTCAGAGTTTATGCATTTACTTATTTAGTCAGAAATTACTGGTCACTTCCTAGTGGATTGTTTGAGGTCACATGACACTCACCATCTTTGCAATACTTGTTAGACTAACCAAGAACATCTGAGGCTGAATGTGTAAGTGTAGAAACAGCAAATCCAGAGGCATTTTTTTTCTTATTCTTAACTAGCATTGTATTTACAAAAGTAATTCAGTGATCCTGCACCAGTGATTTAGAGGAACAGAGCTGTGACTATATCCCATGTGACCTGAGGTCAATTAGCAGCTTGGGTGCTTGACTGCCTAAGAGGGGAGGATGGGTACACTGACCTTAGAGAGGGTGTGTGTGCGTGCCCAGGGATACATGAGTACCCGGGCTGGATTTCTGAAGTGGAGACTGGGGAAACCATCACAAAGTGCCTCTTGTGGGTGCGTGAGGCACCTTGTATCATTTAACTCCTTTGCAAGTGAGGAGCAATGCAGGGTTAACACCCACTGCATATCCAATCGGTGGATTATCACTGAGTAGGTGTAAGGAAAAGGGCTTAAAGACAAAGCCCAAAAGACCCCCGATGGCTGTCTTAATGAAGGCCATTCCCAGCTGATCTTTACTCTGGTGATGGGAAATGAATGGGCTGACTGGCTGAAAGGAGGTTGATGATCACCAAACAGTGACAGCAGAGTTTCCTAAAAATAGTGATGCAGTAAAACAGAATGCAGCAGCATTTACAGTATTTGTCAGTGCCCTGACTAATCTCACCTGTGAACTACATCTACTGCCTCCATAGAATTCTATATAATCATTTTATAGCATCCAAAATGAGTAGGTAGTTCATCAATGTACATCACATAACCTCTGCAGGCTGAGAGAAGATCTGAAGTTATCTGAAAAAAGTTAACTATTTTTCTTTCAAAGAAAAATGCATGAAAAATTATCTAGCTGTATTACTGCTGTATCAGATTAAAATGTGTGTACATGATTGGACCAGGTAATATACTGGGTTGTGTCCTGCACGGACTACAAAAGGAAATGGCACCACACCTGAGTGCTCTGTTCAGCTACAGCCTCAGTTCATGCTTTGTTCCCACTGAATGGCGCACTGCTACAGTCATCCCACTCCACAAAGGGGGTGCAACTACTGACCCTGGGAACTACCGCCCTATCAGCTTGACAAGCTTGATCTGTAAGTCTATGGAACATATTATTACAGATTTTATAAATAAGGATATAGCCTTTGATACTATCCCACACTCTGGAATCATTAATAGGCTCACTTATCTCGGTATTAACCCTTACGTCACTAGATGGGTTGCAAACTCACTCACTGACAAAACCCACATGGTGAAAGTAGCTGACTCCAAATCTGACTACCGGGCAGTTACAAGCAGAGTCCCACAAGGATCAGTTCTGAGGCCTCTCCTGCTTTGTATCTACTTTTCTGAAGTCCAAGCCAACACCAAGGGACACTGGTTAACCAAATTTGCGCATGACTGCAAACTGGGA
>NC_056751.1:317822686-317942686 GCF_019279795.1 Protopterus annectens
AGATATACAGCAAGGTATGACACGTGACAAAGCTGCCGAAATGTTCTAAAATATGTCACTTTCCATGTAGTGGTACGAAATGTAAAGTAATTCAAACCAGACAAATGTAAAGTAACATGGGAGTTCAGTTTGATTAGTTTCATCATCTTCATGAGGTTCACAAAAGGCAGAGAAAGTGGACTTGTGGTTTTATTTATCATTTCCTTCTATGTTTCTATGCCTTTAAATCAACCATGGATCAATGATATTGTTCCTCTCACTGCTTTTTAAATTGCATCACAAATAGAAATAAAAGGTCTGCAGATTTAGTACTCATTAATACCAGAATTCGAGATAAGTAAAAGAACAAAAAAGCAGTTATCCATCAAGCATGTTACTTCATAAGGAAAAGAACATTGCTCATATACAATAAACGTCAAGACTCTTCCGAGACTACATTTGACACCTCATATAAAAACATGACACTTTGCACTAAAGACTTTTTTCACATTTGCTCATGCCTGAAGTCCACTACAGTCAGCTACAGCAGAAATGAACAATACAGTTGAAAGTAGAATTCTATAGATCTGCTGCTAACATATTCACTAAAGGAGTAGCCATCTGTGCATGCTGCCTCATGTAGCTCTCAGATCTGTTGTCATGATGGCACTCTGCCCAGCACCCCTCCCCAACAGCCAAAATGAACATCATTGCCACCATCTCCATTTTTACTTTATTCATCATTCATATACTGCATCTAATGGGTCTGATACCATCTAAAATGCTTTATTGCTGATTGCATGATAACAAATAATAATAAATGAAATTAAAACAAATCTAGACTTGTTCAGCTTTGTAAAAAGCTTTCTTCATTTCTAGAAACGAAACACAAGGGGATATAAAACATGGCAGAAACAGTGTTTTATCATGCACACTTACTTATATATATATATATATATATATATATAAAAAATGTATTTATTTACGTTTGATGACCGGGATGTCCACTGGGCCAAGAAGAACCCGTTTTCAGTGGAGGCCCAGGAAGAAAAGCTCCACAATAATTGCAAGTTACATTTCACATATTACAAAAGGACATAGTTCATACAGCTAATTAAACATTTACAGATAAGATCCATGACATTTGCAGTTGGCTTGTCACAATGTTATAAAAATGAAAAGACATAATTCAATACAAAAATTTCAACATTTACATAAAGTGAATATTTTTGTTATAAACTCAATTGTAGGTTTAACATTTGAAAATATATAGCTACTAGCCATTAGTAGGTTAGGAAAATATTATGCATGGAGAGGGTAATAGTATATTTGAGATTAAAGAGTATAGTACAATAGATACTTCTTCTTTCGTCTTTTCCCGGTTAGGGGTCGCCACAGCAGATCACTTGTCCGCTCATGATTGGCATTAGAGTTTTGGAGTGTCGAGTTGCCAGCTCGGCGCCCAACCTTCCACAGAAGGCACACACATGCACACACTCATGCCTAGGGCCAATTTAGTGTGTCCAATCCACCTACAGCATGTCTTTGGGATATGGGAGGAAACCGGAGCACCCGGAGGAAACCCACGCGACCACAGGGAGGACATGCAGACTCCGCACAGAAGGCACCCCAGCCGAGGATCGAACGGGAGAACCTTTTGCTGTGAGGCGGCAATGCTAACCGCTGCACCACGGCGGCCGCCCTAGTATAGTACAATAGATATTAGAGAGAAAATTAGTTTTTACTAGGGGAGGGATTGCTTTGGGTGTCTTCATGCCTGACTATTGCAGGTCTTCTCTCATACACTCCATCCAGCTCTTTGCTGGATGCCCTTGTTTCCTCTTGACTTCTTTTTACTGCCTCAGATCTTCTTCACCAGATTGTCTTCTGCTTTTCTGCACATGTGCCCTCAAACCACAGCAATCTGTTCTCTTTGACTTTCTGCAACTGGATAAACATTGGCTTCTACTCTTATGTCTTCATTTTTTCATCTGTCCCACAGCGTGCATCCTACAACTCATCTCAGATACTTCATCTCCATCACCTCTAGCTTCATCAACTGCTCTGCCTTTACCGCCCAGGTTTCTGTACCATATAGAAGTACTGGTCTCATCACTGTTTTGTACACCTTACTTTTCAGCTTCTTTGGTATTCTTCTGTCATATATTACCCCTGCACTCTGTGCCAGTTGACTGCATCCCCTCTGATTCTAGCTTTGACCTTCTTATTCAGGCTTTCATTCTCCACAGCCACCCCCCCCCCCCGATACTTGACATTCAGTCTCAATTCTTAGCATCTCTTGAACTCCGCTATTTGCTGCCATTACAGCTGTCTTATCTGTACTTAGTTTCATCCTGTGTGCCTTCAGTTTTGCATTCCATTCCCCTATTCTTTGCTGAAGTTCTTGCTCAGAGTCTACCAATAATGCCACATTGTCTGCAAAAAGCACATTTGTTGATCTGTCCCCTGTTTGCTAATGTAGTCCATCAACAGTATGAACAGCAGTGGGCTCAGATCTGAAGTCTGGTGCACACTCACTCCCACTGGGAATCCCTCTGTGAGAGCAAACACTGCCCATACTTGTCATTGGGTCCTTGTATATACCCTGCACTAATTATACCAGTGCTTCTGGGACTTCGAACCATTTCAGGACTGCACAAATTAGCTTTCTTGGGGCCATGTCATATGCTTTCTCCAAGACTAGGGATGCCCAGTTGGAATCTTTCCTCACCTCTAGTTTCTTCTCAATTGTCTCACTGCAAACATCAGGTCAGTAGTGATGCATCCAAATCTGAATCCGAACTATTGTTTGTGTCTAATTCCAGGAAAACAGCCATTGTGACTTGTCTATGCAAGAATGGTTTCTGTAAAGACCCTGGTAATTGTATGCCCTGCCTGCATTATATGTAAAAGCCATAGAATGCATCACAGCAGAATTTATTTTTGCAATACATAGGTAACTTACCTAATCCAACTCCCACTCAGTTTGGTTTTGTGTAGGGCAAGTCCTGTCAACTGAAAATAGTAAACTTCTTTGAAATGGTTATAGAGGCTGCGGATGTGGTCACTTTGTGCAAGATACTTATCTTGACCTGGCCAAGGGTTTTGTCATTTCCTAATGCTAGCGTTGTTGAAAAGTTAGACAGCCAATGTAAACCCCTATGATGTCTGTTGGATTGCAAACTGGCTAACCAACAGATCCCAAGTGGTGAAAGCTGCCAGTACCACCTCCAAACATAAAACTGTAACTAGTAGGTACCACTGGGATAAGTGCAAAGTCCTCTCCTGCTTGGTATTTATTTTACAGACATCCAGGCTAATATCCCTTACCAATATGCTGATGACTGTTAAGCTGGATGTTGTTATCAGCTTATCCACCAATATAAACTTCAACAACGGCTGACATATGCACATACATGGTGAACTAAAATTGGTCTAATGCTAAATGAAAAAAGTACAGCATAGCAGAATTTATCAGAAACGCTGCTACCACCTCATGTCTTATAAGTGGTACTCCTCTCTAAACTGATACACTCACAAGAGACATGGGTGCTTGTGTGGACAACTCTCTCTCTGATTCAATTATCATGTTTCCATCCTAGTCAGAAAATCCTTCTATCTGGCACAGACGATTTCTAAGGTAATATCTTCAAGATCCAAATCATCATCATCAGCCCCCTTTTTTTCCAATTTTTCTACATGGGGTCAGGGTATCGTGATAATCGTCGCCAACTCTCTCGATTTAGTGCCACACTCCTACCTTCTTCAACATTCTTGCCTGACTGTCACAGATCTTCTTTCACACAATCCATCCACCTCTTTGCTGGACATCCTCACTTCCACTTACCTTCTTCCTGTCTGTCCCAAATCTTTCTCACCAGATTGTCTTCTGCTTTTCTACACATGTGCTCAAACCACCGTAACCTTTTCTCTTTGATCTTTTCTGCAATTGGAGCTACTTTAGCTTCAGCTCTTATGTCCTTATTTCTTCGTCTGTCCCTCAGTGTGCATCCTACCACCTTTCTCAGGCACTTCATTTCCATCACCTCTAGTTTCATCTGTTCTGCCTTTACTGCCCAGGTTTCTGTACCATACAGTAGTACTGGTCACACTGTCTTGTACACATTACTTTTCAGCTTCTTTGACATTCTTCTGTCATAGACTACACCTGATACTCTATGCCAGTTGGCTGCAGCCCCTCTGATTCCAGCTTTGACCTCTTCATTCAGACTACCCTTTTCCTCAACTACCCCTCCCAGATACTTGAAGCTGTTTACCTGTTCCACTATCTACCCTTCTATCTCTATTCTCAGCTTCTTCTGATTTCCCCAATTTGCTGCCATTACCACCGTCTTATCTGTGCTTAGTTTCATCCCAATGTGCCTTCAGATTTGCATTCCATTCTCCTATCCTTTGCTGAAGTTCTAGCTCAGAGTCTACCTGTACTGCCACATCGCCTCCATACAGCAGCTTTATTGATCCCTCCCCTCCAACCTGTTTGCTAATTTAGTCCACCACCAGTATGAACAGCAGTGGGCTCAGAGCTGAACCCTGATGTACATCCATACCCACTGGGAACCCCTCTGTGAAGCCGAACACTATTCCTACTTGAGTCACTTGGTCCTTGTACATAGCATGCACTAATTCTACTAATGTTTCTGGGACTTCAAACCACTGCAGTACTGCCCAGATCTGCTTTCTTGGGACCTTGTCATATGCTTTCTCCAAGTCTAGGAATGCCCAGTTGGAGATTCTCCTCATCTCTAGCTTCTTCTCAAGTATCTGTCTCAATGCAAACATCGGGTTCATTGTGCGGCATCATGATCTGAATCCAAACTGCTCATCTCCCATCTTACATTCTACTACTCTGCGTATCCATTTATCAATCACCCTCTCCAGAACTTTCATGCAATGTGATAGGAGTTTGATGCTGCTGTACTGCCCACAGTTGTGGCTGTCCCCTTTGTTCTTGTACACTGGCACAATTGTGCTTATTCTCCAGTCATTTGGGATGTGCCTTTCTTTCCACACTGCTATTAGTACCCTCAGGACATGGGTGCCCGCATGCAGGTGCAAGGGGGTGCAACGGGCGGGTGGGCGGAGATTAATTTTCTTTTAATAACAAAAAAAAAAAAACATTTTTTAAGGGAGTTCTTCTTTAAGAATGGTCTCGTAGCTTGCTGCTCCGGTCGCATCACGTCTGTGCGTGCAGACGTCCTGTTCCTCTTCACCCACGCTATTTGAAATTACTGTTCACGTTGTTTGGTAAGGGAATTGTGTTGAATGCTGCAGTAAGTAAGGGAATTCCTCGACCACTCTATTTCGCTATTGCTTTTACTTCTCTTCATGTCAAGTCAGGTAAGGGAATTTAGTTACACACAACACTATGTACACATAGAGGGTATTCCGAGACATTTGCTGTGTCATGGCACATTAAATAAAGTATTTAATGTACATGATTTAAATATAGTTTTACATGTTTGTAAACGTATAAATCAGTTTTACAAGTTTGTAAGGGCATAAACCAAGGTGCCAGTGCCAGTTAATTTTAAAAAGTTTTAATAAAGGTTATTTATATATATGTTAGTTTGCTTTATTTATTTTACTTCATGTTTATTTCAGAGAAACATTTTGTGTAATTGCCTAATCTCACTATTAGCTTATTTAATTTTTGATTACTTTCTGATTGTTTCCTCTGGAATTCTTAGCAGTATTTATTGTGTTTGATGTAAATATGGTCTGAGAACCTCTTGAAGGTGTGCAACCAAGTTGCCAAATTATTTTTAAAAATTTTGAATAAAGGTTATATTTTATGAGCTTCATATGAGCAACCACAATGTTACTAATATTTATAACTATGTGAACCCTTTTTTATTTATTTATTTATTTATTCGTGTATTTATTTATATATTTATTTGTGTACCAGGGTAGGGCACAAATCTCAATGTTTGTAAGAGGGAGGTAGGGGTGTGTTTGCCTCTGTAAGAAGTAAGCAGGTCTGTGTGTGTGTTTGTAAGAAGTAGGTAGGTTGGTGTGTGGTGTGCATGTGTAAGTAAGAGGGGGAAGGAGTGTGTGTAAGGGGGGGGGGGTCATACCTCACAATTATATAGATGTTTGACTCATATTTTGAGTTAGTTTCTCATAAATTTATGTTGTTTTTTCTGGCAAATCATTCAGGATTGAAATCAGAAAATAATGGCAAACATTTGAGTTTTAGATTTTATATCCTTAGAAAATGCATACTAATGCAAACCTTGTTGTCTTAGCCACTTTCTAAGGAGGTAGGGGGATGTATGTGTGTGTTATACCTTTCAGCTCTACAGATTTTCACAGAATGTCAAGATTTTTGCCTTTTATTTTTGATCTGTTCTTCATAAAAACTCTGTTTCTTTTTTTGACAAATCAGTGGGATGAGCAAAGGATTAAAGTTGCTAAATGGCATGCATTTGAGTTTCAGACTTCATGTCCTTTAGAAAATGCATTCTAACACAAATCCTGTTATTCTAGTAACATTCTAAATGTGTCCCTAGTTTTGGGCCTTTGTCCCCAACATTATAACAGGCTTTGTCTAGATTTCTTGTGCGAAGAGATTGAGAGGTGTGTGTGTGTGTGTGTGTGTGTGTGTGTGTGTGTGTGTGTGTGTGTGTGTGTGTGTGTGTGTGTGTGTGTGTGTGTGTGTGTGTCTTTATGTATAAGAGGGAGGTAGCATATCCCTCAGTTGTCCAGGTTTTTGCAGAATGTCCAGATTTTTGCCCCATATTCCTGCTAAAAAGCATTGAATTTACTTAATAATAACAGCCATTTGAGTTTAGACTTCATACCCTTTAGAAACATGCTTACTAACGCAAATCCTGTTCTAGCAATTTTCTAGGTCCATGAGAGCAATATTTATAATCTGTCCCTATTTATTTTAGGCTTTATCCAGATTTCTTGCACTAAAAGGTTGAGGTGTGTGTGTGTGTGTGTGTGTGTAATGGCCTAGTTAGAGTTAGCAGATGGAATTTATTTTCAAGGATTTGTGAGCTTCAAGGGAAGAGAAGTTTGCTGCTGCTCATGCCAAGTCTGCTTAAAATGTGCAACTGTTTTGTTTAGCAAATGCTATCATGATTGTGGTATAGAATTTTAAAGCAATGTTAGTAGCACAGCAGGTAGAATCCTTGCATCTTGATGTAGAGGGCTGTAGGTTGTAGTCGCACAACTATTTTTTTAACATTCTTCAGAAAAGTTTATTTAAAAAGTTGATGGCTAGTTGCAAAAATACTTTTTAGCAGTGAAGTTTATTAAGATTAAATAGGTGTGCATATAATGGGACAGATTATAAGAGCTGTTCTCAGTATAAGTCTGTCCTAATGCCGAAGGACTTGCAGTCAGTGTAAGTGGCTTACTTTGTTGTAACACCTGTTTATAAACAGGCTTACAACACGGGCCATATTCCAAAAGACCTACTCTCAATGTAAATGATCACTTACGCCGACAGCACATCTTTTGGACTATTATGTGTATGTGTTGTGTGTATGTATCTATACAGTCATCCTAAATATGGAGACTGATAAATGAATTATTAGTTAACCTGTCAAATGGCCTAGATATAAGTGCCATAATGATATTTACTCAGACCTGGAATTTACACATGTTCTGTTCATTGCCCACTCTGTCTGCAATCTTGGCAATTTATATATACTTTAACTGCATCATCACTAGTTTATGTACAACACACACAGACCATTGTCACCATTACCCCATAAAGCCTTAGCTCTGCCATAACAAGCTAATCACTAAAATAAACAACTAAAAATACAACACACACATGCACAAAAATACCACAAAATGCAGAAGATATAAAAAACATTGCTGTCCACCTAAATCAAATTTGTCACCACCAAACCAAATCTACAGATTAAAGCATATATAATAAATATATAAACAAAGCAGTCCACATCTCCCATTCACTTCAAAGTAAACGTACACTTTCACATTAACTTACACACAAGATTCACCCACACCATCCCATCACCCCCCCCCCCCAAAAAAAAAAAAAAAACAACACTGACACCTAAATCAGTCACACAGAAAGGAAATTCATTAACATTAGAATAAACAGTTAAAATATAAGAATAAAAAATAGCCTAAATCTTTGACCACAACTAGCCAATTAAAAAATGGCATTATAGTCAAAACAGATCTGGTCTTATTTTTCTAAACAAATATTAATGTATTAAAATTTGAATAAAAAGCACACTAAAAATAATAAAAACAAAAGCAAATCATTGACCATGACTAGCCAATCTGAAAATGGATTTACCTTCAAAACAGACTTGAGTCTTATTATCTAAATTAATATTAAACTAATTAAAAACATAAGTAAACTATGTGACACTCTCAAATCTTAACATAATCTGTGGACACTACTAATACATAAAAAGTTAACTGACATTGCTGACAAAAATGCTGAAAATGACCTCAGAACTAGAGTTGAATTCTACTCATGGCACTCTGCTCATAAAATCTATAGAACTACTTAAAACCTGGTTTATTAGCTAATTCTCAGAATTACCACAGTCCAGTAGAATTAATGGAAAACATATACCATCTATAGGCTAAGGACAACACTCCATAATGGCTACCTCTTGAAACTGTTGTATTTAGCTCTGTAGATAATATGAAACAGTCATTCATATCTAAAAACAGGAAATACAGATGATTGTGATATATGGGAATCTGGTTTCTTTAAAAACTAAAATATCTTGTTCAGCAGGACTAGGTAACTCTGTTTGGGACTGGTGCCTTTGTCTCTCATCCCAGAACTCATTCTGCAATCTTATAGTATAAGACACTTAATTTGTTATACACTACCCTCTCATGTATTCTGTATTTATTATGCATATTGTTAAACATTTATCACCTCTCTTTGGGCATGACAGGTAATTCAGCTGCATTCACATACAACTTCACATGCTGCACGTGTTCAAAATACATGCACAAATCCTAAAAAATGTACATACATACCAAGGTGAAACAAAAGTAAAATATATCCTTATTTAAATGAAAGAAAAATTAGCAAATAAAAAATAAAATGAAAATTGGTTGATTGAGAGAGAAGGCATTCAACCTTGCTGCTTGTGATCTGAGTTCATATTTAGCTTTACAGAGTTGGAGGTCTGACAGGAGGAGGGTAGGTGTGTTTTTTCCTTACCTGGGAGGAAGGTTAGTTAATATATTAATTGTGGTTACATTTGGAGGCCAGAGTGACTGCTGTGGCATGTGGCTAAGGGCAGGATTGGGAACACTGTTTGCTACATGAGCATGTACAGAAGTATACACATCATCATGGTACCAATGCATGTAGTCATTTATGGAGGAGGTGGTCTTGCAAATTTCATGTACATGTCTTCCAGCAGTAAACACAATTTATCAGCAGTAGTTGGAAGAAAGAGAGGACTGGAGAGGATTGCAAAATGACATGAGGATGGTAGCCTACTATAACCCTTGCTACACTACTGAAATATGACAAAAATTGTTAAAACATTACAAAAAGATTAAACAATACCTCAGACATACTGTAGAAAACCACCCATTAGAGATCCAACTCGTAAAAATCTGTATAACCTATGTAAAATCCATTTCGATATGTAGTCTATGCAACTACTGCATCCAGTTGAAATGAACAGGAAACAGTAAATAAAATTAAAAGAAAAAAAAAGGACAATTAGACTTTGCCTAATAATGGATATCTGTAGCTAGCAATAAGTAATTCTTGTATTTTTACAGCTGACTTGGATCTCCAGGAGCTCCAAGTTAGGGTCGTTGGTAATTTGATGTGAGGTGATGATGTCTCTGAGAATACTGTTACCCAAGGCATAATAGGCACTAAACCCTGATACTGAAGGTGTGCTGTCATTGCACTGAAATCATGTCTCAGTAACTATACAGCTATGAATGGGTTTGAGTTACAGGAGGACCTCAAAATGAGACATCTTTCCCTTTACATTCCTAACACTGAGTAGTGCTATTTTGATGCTGTCCAAATATGGGTTTGCTTTCGCTATGGAGGAATGTTCAGTAAGGAGACTCTGCCTAATAATGCACTGTGGGATCAGCAAAGGCTTTAGACAGTATTTAGAAGCCCTGGCATAATCTATCTCTTGAAAAAAAGGAAGTATTTTCTAACATCTAATCCCAGGCTAATATAAACTGGATCCCCTTAGAAAGCCAACAAATACTTAGCCAACTGTTAAAGTTAATTATCTTTTTAGTAAACAGTAACATATGTGTAACAATTTCTAAAATCATTCAAAAGAGTCTGAAAAGTATTACCAGGAAATGGAAATCTTCTGCACCAAACTTTGGAGACTTCTTACCCTTTCTGAAGGAAACCTCTTACAAGGAAACAAAAGTCAAGGAATACAGTATTCATCCTAAATTATTTATTAATAACCCTTAGAGTATAGTGATTTCTCTTAATGACATCTTCCAGACAAAATCAAAAATAAAGCTATTTGCCTTGGTGTTGAGGTATCATTCTTGGTGAAGGTAAAATACTACTCAAGACCATTGTCTTTCTTGTCACTAACACCAGATCATTCACTCCTATATGGGTCACTGTTATGTCATAGTCATACTCATCTGCATTAATGGACCTCAGGGCCCTTGTGATATCATGGATTCTGGCACCGGACAAACAGCTTATAGTCACCCTGTTCCTGTTCAGCCTGTGGAATGTGTAGTCTGTATACCTAACTATGTGACTAAGACATTTGCCTTAGTGGAAACAGACTTAAGAAGGCCTTACAGGCTTAGGCCTGCTTTTCTAGTGACTCTTGGGTGATCTGTGTAGAGAGAATTATGTAGGAATAGAAAAGGTATTGGTGTTAGCATGAGTACTGGAAGCTCGTATTTTGCAGAGTGTGTTCTAGGAGGCTTTGGCACATATTTTTAAGGGCCTCTACAACATCTAATGCAATCAGACTGGCTACAGATAGGATGACAGCAGATTGTTGAGCTATATTGTACGAGGCTAGAGGACTAGGCCCATTCATATTACTCAGGGGATTACAGGGAGACAACTATAATAGACCCTAAATATTTATGGATGAAGTATTTATGATGATTCTCTGAAGTTAAGTTAGATGGCAGCTAAATTAAGCAGCACCCAGTGAAAAGACAGAATTAGGTTTGCCAAGCATGATAAATAGTGATTTGCCTACTGGCTGCTTCCTGGGTACTACTGTTGCTGGACTCACCACAGCTTCACTCAGCTAGGAACCGATCTCCCTTTACTTCCTGGAATGTAGTTGAAAGGCTCTTTGTTGATCATTAGTCACCAAACTGTTCATAGGTTAATAAGTAAGTATTAGGCTAGCTGACTGCAAGCCATTTTAAGCCTAGCCAAGTTCCATTTTTGTGCTCGAATTAACCTATCCAATTTGATTAGAGATTGTCCTTACCCATCCCATGGTCGATAATTAAGCAATAACCCATGCCTGGGTGTGGGTAATGCTGGATTCACCCACAGATGGTGTGGTTTAGTCACAAGGGCGAAGCCCAAGTGGCCAAACAAAGACAACCGTGGGTAAATCCAGCATTACCCACACCCAGAAGTGGGTTATTGCTATTGTACAATGACATTATTTAAGAAACAAAATACTTACTTTTCTTAAATAATGACTCCGTGTTGTCCTTCTGCAGCTGTCCGGTATTCTACGGCAGTTCTGATGTACTGTGCATGCATATGCTTATGCAGTACATCAGAGCTGTGTGTGGAAACAATGGAGAAAGGAAGATCTCTGTTGCTTTTTAAAAGGTGTCTCGCTATGTTAAAAGAGTTTAACATAGCAAGACAGCTTTAAAAAAAGCAACAGAGAAAGGAAGATCTCCATTGCTTTTTTTTAAGATATCTCGCTATGTTAAACCCGTTTAACATAGCGAGATTACAGCAACAGAGCTCTTCCGTTCTCCGTTGCTGTGTAACACACAAAAAAAAGACATACTAATGGAAAAAGTCCGGGCGACCGGACCTTTTTCCATTAGTATAAGTCTGATTTACAATGGGCACACTGACCAATCAGTGTGCACATTTTAGAATATTAATGGGGGGGGTCATTGTATAATTATATATCAACCGTAATGAGAATAACTGGGATCATACCATAGATAATTTGAGGAGAGATAGGATAAAGTATTTAGGAGCTGCTTCTGTACAATGGGGGGCAATCCTAGAGTACATTTTCTGTTTCCCATCCACAGATCCAAACTGCTGTTGAATATGGACAGGGATAAACTTTGTTTTATTTGGATGGGGAGTCTGTTCCAGAGCAGTGATACCTTCTGCAAGATATACCTTGCTTTCCAAACCATTCTGTTGATGTTGAAGATGAGGTTTACATCCCAAGATCAAGTATTTCTGATGCCATTTGACTTGTTGATATGCAGTAAATCAATCAGTATTGGGTCAGGGGCTACCTTGTATGACAGACACAGGTCACCTTTTAGCAGTCTGTAAGGTATCAAGTATAGTGACAGAGCTTTGAGTTGGTTTATGTAGGACATGTTGTTTAGGCCTTGTATCCATTTAGTAAGGTATCTCCATTGGCATTCCAGTTGCTGTAAGTGCTTGGACAGATACATGCCAATGGGGGTATTATATTCAATGACTGGCCTTATGAGGGCTGAGTAAAAAGGGACAATTACATCCCTAGATCTAGACATAATTCTTTTGTGTACATGATGTGAAATATAGAAGGACTTTCTTACCACAATGGGCATATGTAGGTCAAAAATTTGGTCACTGACCACATAAGTTGCCAAATCCAGAATAACTGGGTCAATTCTTGTGAGTGAATTATTAATGTGGTAGTTCCCTGGGATAGATGACTTCCCAAAGGATACAATAATGCATTTGTTTGGTATCTAGTTTCAGTCCATAATTTTGGCACTAGTTATTTATTTGGGACAAACCTTCCTGCAGGATGGCTAAGTCATTTAGGGATTCAGTGACTGCTTCTAGCTTGCAGTCATTTGAAAACTTACTCAGCAAGAGCCACTGGTTATTGGTTTTTACTTCAGAAAAATAGATGCCAAACAGAAGAGGTTCCAGCATAGAACCCTAGGGACCGGTCTCTCTGTGGAGGTAACTTCCCCTACTTTGATTTCCTGCATCCAATCTATGAGCCAGTAGGCAACCCAGTGTGTGACATAGGGGTTTATTCACAATTTATTTAGCTTTTCTACTATGCCTGAGTAGGAAATTGTGTCAAAAGCTTTGACCAGGTCATAGTATGTGGTGTATACCATTTTGCCTTCATCCATTGCTTTGGTGACCTTTTCAAAAAAATTCACCAGGTTGAGAAAGCATGACTTACCCTTGACAAGTCCAAACTAAGATTGGTCCAGTATTTAGAAGTTCCTTGATAAATCTTTCCATGGCTTTGCATATGAGACTGGTCAGACTTATAGATCTGTCATTTCCTGGGTCTGTGGAAAGTCCTCCTATATGCAGGGAATGATTGCAACTGTTCTCCACTCATTTGGTTCAAAACCTGTATGATGGATGAGAGTCAATAGTGTTGTTTGGGTTGTGGTTACATCATGCTTCTTGCTACTGAAGATGCATCCAGGGATGTTGTCTGGACCCATTGATGTGATAGTTTTAGCTTTTGATAGCATATATAGGACTAGGTTTTGTATGATAGCTGGAGGGTGCCTGTTTCAGGAATTTCTTGATTTGTCACACCTCACTCTGATAGACCTTCTGCATATCCACAAAAAAAACAGCACTCACATTACCCATTCTAAAGACTTAAACCTTGCTGTGATATAAATAGTACATGCCGGAGAGACAGGTATATATCCCAGAAACTACCCCATCTCTGGAACAGGCTCCCCATCCATGTGAAGCAGAGGTCCTCCCTAACCCAATTCAAGTGTAACTTGGACAGCTGGTTTGGGAACAGGAAATCTATCCCTGGTTTGACACCTATGTCTCTAATGAACACAGGCAGCCTGTAAATGGTTCATCTCCCAAGCCCCTGCTTATCAAGGGTACCAGAACTTGTCAGAGATTTGGGATGCATGGTTATGCTTAAAAGGCCCTTGTGGTGGTTAGCCTAGTAAACATCTATGAACCAATGAAAAAGTGTTTGTGGAAGATATCTTGAAGCTATGAAGAAGTGTTTGTGGAAGATATCCTTGGCTGTTGTCGCTTTCTTGCCAGTACTTTCTGTACACCTGTTTTGTTTGGGTGATGTTAGAGTACTTCCTTGAGAGCATTTTACTGACACCTTGAAAAACACTAGACTGTTGCCCAGTTACATGCTGCTTTACCTCAGCACATTTACAGATCTGGACCTGGGTTAAATTTTGTGCATGCTTTGATGCCCTGCCGCCTTGCAGCTAGTAGCTCAAATTTGGCATCTATCCCACATGTAATGACTCAGCCTTCAAATTCTGCTGACCCTTTGAAAGCGCATCACCATGTGTTTGCATTGTTGGTAATTTACATTACTACAAACAGTTCTCCAAATATCACTTTCCTCTTTTCTTCTCATTATTACAGTGGAATGATGTTCCTGGCCCACTCTCCATGTGTGTAGTCATTGTATTATTTTTCACAGCTACGGGTCCAACTTGAAAATGGGCCATTTTTTTAACTGTCATTCTATTGCACCCCAGATTTTAGTCTCTCATCCTGTTATTTGTAGTTTGGGAAATGATTATTATATGTCTGGATGAAGGTGGGTGAAAACCCTCATACTGGGGTTGGGGGAGGTGTGCACATTTGTGTTCAGTGTTTTTATTTTTGTTTTTATTACATATGATTATTTACAGTTTACATAACTATATCCTAGTTTCTGTGGTTCATATGGTAATTATTCAAGGAAAATGCCCATAGAAATGATGACTATTGGAAAAAAAATCACTAACGCAAAAGTAGAGTAACATGTCTGATGGCTATCTAGAACAAATGCTTTAATGCTAAACTACCATACAGAGTACTGTAAATTGATGAATTAGTTTTAGCACATATTAAAACATAATGCAGTGTGGACGTTTTACAGTTAGCAAAATGGATAACGGATAAAATGAAATAACTATATGTCTGAAATCAATGACTGTTGATAGGTACTAGAATGGAAAAGGTAGCATAAGCAATTGTTACATGTAAAAATGTATTATGTAGCCAGTACATACACTGAAATGGAAAGACTATAATGAGTAAGTTTCAAAAAGATAATGGTTAGTTGCTTACCTGGAGCCAAGATCTGCCAGGTTACACATGCACTCAAGTAATTACACCACAGATACCAGTATGATTCTATCACAATCCATGTGGGAATTACTGACTTGAGACATACTTCCCTGGACTATATGAAGAGAAGCACTGATGATCTATCTGACTATATGTGTCAGGCAGGTATCTACCCTGCAATGAACAGCATTCTACCTTCACCGTGGATGATGCCACAATATGAACAAAAGATGATTGATTTCAATAACTGGCTTAGTTTCTGCTGTCTTTCCAAGGGGATTCAATATTTGTCAGCATGGGAGTGCACAGTTAAACCACATTGCCTTGCAAAGGATGGTCTGCACCTGTTTCCCCTAGACTTCTGAATATTGGCTAAAACTTTATCACCCCCTTAGAGACTTTTTTAGGCAATGCTAAACTGACAAACCTACCGACATAGCAAAGAAAACCTAAAGGTGTTACTGCTCAATGCTAGCAGTCTAAACAACAAACCACACCTTACAAGCTCTCCTCAGTCTGGAGAATATAGACATCTGTGTCATTACCAAGACACAGTTTAAATCTACAGACAGCAGAGCAAGGCTTCAGTGGTGCCTTTCACACATTTAGACCATCAGCTGCACAGACAGAGACAAAAGCTGGAGGAGTGTCTTATCTATATCAGCAACAAGCACAACTCTGTGACAATATCCTGAAATTTATTCACATGCAAATCAGCATACAGAAAGTACCATACCATAATCTGCCAAGCTACAGGTCACCCTCTATGTCCCAAGAATCCCATAGCTCATACCTAGATCTACTGGAGACACACAATTAAACCAAACACCCTGTACATGGGAGACTTTAACTATCCATCTATAGACTGGCAAACATACACTGCCTCATATTCACAGGCATAATGATTCATGGACTTTATTAACCCAAATACCCTTGACCAGATAGTGCTTACACCCATCAGAGGCTCAAACATACTGGACTTGGTACATCCCCCATCCCCCCACCCCTGTGTCATTTCCTCACTTGTGAGATTAGACTACAAAGCTGTCTCTTTAGAAATAAAAAAATCAACTCAGTAACCTCAACAAACCCTAACAGTCAGCAATAATTCCAAAGCAAACTACATACTATTAAGTGATAGTTTGTCAAAACCCAATGCCTTTCTTAACCCCGAGTTCACAGCAACCTATGTAGAATTGTTCAGAGAAAAACACCAGTGGCCAGCATAGAGTACACCAAGCACTTTTAGATAATGATTATAGCATGAATACTTTTTATATATATTTTTTTGTTTTACAATGTTGTCTCATCAATATTTATAGTATTTGGGTTGGACCATGTTTGTCATTGGTTGGGGGAGTGTATATATTGTCATGTCATGTAATGTTTGTAAAATGCTTTTTCACTGAAGAAGGCTGGTTAGCCGAAAACAGTCTGAATAAAGTATTCATGCTATAATCATTATCTAAAAGTGCTTGGTGTACTCTATGCTGGCCACTGGTGTTTTTACTGTGAATGGTTTGGCCGTGCATTTTCCATATGTGAAGAGCGTTGGGTTTCTTCAGTTTGGGTTTGCTCTGCTGTTGGCTTTGGGTACAGGCGCTGTCAGTCCATGAAGGAAGAAATTTCCCCTCTTCAGTGTTTCAACCTGGAGTACTTCTCTGTTTTATTATTTTTTGGATCTGTGGTGTCTTTTTACTTATTTCATGGTATCTGGATGTCGAGTCAGAATCTCCGTTGGAAGAAGAAACAAACTGTTATTGTCACAGGTCGAGTTTACAGGAGGCCTGATGCCTCATTTTCATTATAACTGAATGCACTTTTATTTTCTCTTTTTTGGGAGGATCGAGTGTGACGCCAGCTTGTTTCAAGGTACTGTTTGTTATTTGAGATTCGTTTCAAACGAAAACGGGATAATAATATCTGGGGTAGTATAACATCTGGACAACTTGTTTGTTTGTTGACATATATGGATTATATCATATACACCCATTGTGGTTGCGACTTGGATTAATGGTCGGAACTTGGGGAAAATCCACATTGGTTGTGGAAAGGCCTAGTGCTCTTCGGTGGGCTTAGTTTGGAAACTCAAAGTAACTGGGACTTGCTCCATGTCAGTTTTGGTAAAACTTCTGATGGACATCAGGCAATATTGATATTGTCTGTCATACTTTTGGGACATATTTGAAGGAAAGGCAAGTTGTTGTGTTTTGGGACATTTTGAACATTTTAAATATATTATTTTTGACTTGTGCAATACCATTTCTGCATGCTTGAATTGTTTTCAAATAGGCATTCTCTATTCTTATTTTTATTTTTATATTTGGATGTGCTCATCTTCAATTAAGCAGAGAAGATACTGACACCATAATACATGTATTTTGAGAGGGTTTTTCTCAGTTTAAATACTATGAGGTGTGTATGTTTAAATACATGTGTAATGTGGAATATTTTGTACAAATAGACAATTATTATTTAAGTCCATTTTGGGATATGATATATAACTGATTCGGACTAATTGTACAAGAAATTTGCAACAAATTGGATACTGGAATTTTCAGACCATCAAACTCTTAGTGAGTCTATATCTTATACATATTGGGCTCCGAATGGTGGTCGCAATATGATATTTTGATACTAAAGTGACAGAATTTGGCTCCGATAAATATTAGGGCGACATTGGTCTTTATCATATGAAACAACAGTATATATGATATGGCTACATGATATGATTTATGACCTTTATGACAATATTATTGTATTAATAAATAATATAATTGTAATACATTTAGCATGCTAGTATTTAAGTGTTGTTACAATTAGTCATTATAGGCCATAATGTTCTAATTATATATGGTCTGAGTGTGTTATCTATATTCATGTGTATTTTTTCCAATGTATTTGGTGCCATTAGTGTAGCTTGGTTGCATTATACTCATGCTGCATTTTCTGCTTGCTTGAAAACATATGTTTACTATTTATGCCTTCTGTTTTCATTAGGATATCATAAGGTAGTTGGCATACTAAATATTGTGAATAGAAATGACAATGGCAGATGGAATATTTATAATTTATACAATGATTTAGCATTTCTGTTTAGGAGGAACATACTTTAGGAGTGATATTGAATTATATATTTTTATAGTTTAGTTCAAAATCTCTGGGTTAGTGTATCTACCTACTTGTATCATCTATCAGAGGCTTTGTCTGGGCTCATTTTTTATGGTGCCCTATGGTTATCTTTGAATAGTGGTATACCTATGACAGCTCTACTGGCACTTATATCTACAGATTTTGGATTATATGATCTTTTGATACCCATGGTGATCTAGTTCTGTCTCTGGTGACATTTATAAAATAGTATAACTTTGTTTCCAATATTTTTATTGGATTTTTTTCTTGGATATTCAGCTCCCCCTTTAGCTATCAATAATTCATAGGTTCATAGGTTCATACTAGGCTATCTGCCCTAAGTCATTTACAAGCCTAGCCAGAGTGTGTTTGGCTTTCGCCACCCTCTGAACTGATTTTACTGTGCCCTTTTTAAGGTTAGTTTACTGTGCCTCTGTCTAGTAGTGACACAGAAGTAATCCCTGGGGTAAACCTACGATCTCCCATCCACTCGTCAAGATTCCTTTTGAAGAGAGTCAGTGAGGGGCTCTGCCTAACATAGACTGGGATTCTATTCCAGAGCGAAGGGAGCCTCTGGGTTATGAATCTGTCCCTCCAGCATGTCCTATTTATTTCTGTGCTGAGGTTCAAGTCCCTCGAGCGCGTAGCTCTCAGGGATTTGGATTTTCTGAGGTGGAGCATGCTCATTAATTCCGGGTTGGACATGGCTTTATACGTCAGGCATAGATCGCCTCTAAGTAGGCAGTATGCAACTGAGTAGAGCTGGAGTTTCTTTAACCGAGCAGCATATGGCATCTGTTTGAGTCCCTTAATCCTCTTTGTGAGGTACTTTTGGGGTCTTTCTAGTTGCTGCAGGTGTCGGGTAAGGTATATCCCAAATGGGGCATTGTGTTCAATTATGGGCCTGATGAGGGATGAATAAAGGGGCACAATGACCTCCCTCGATCTAGATGTGAATCCTTTCATGATAAGGTGGGCTATATAGAAGGTCTTTCTAACCACTTTGGCAATGTTTTTGTCAAAGGAGAGATTACTATCAACTTCCCAGGTCCATAATTACTTTTTCCGTACTTAATGGATTCTCGCCTATGTGGTAATTTGTGGGCACTTTGTTTTTGCCAAAGGGGATGACTATACACTTTTTAGCGTTTAGCTTTAGGCCATGCCTCTGGCACCAGTTATCCGTCTCTATGAGACCCTTTTGGAGGATGCTTGTGTCAGCTGGAGAGTCAATTATGGTGCCCAGTTTGCAGTCATCTGCGAACTTGGTCAGCCACAGTCCTCCTGTGTTAGCCTGAACCTCAGAAAAATATATACCGAACAAGAGAGGTCCCAGGACTGAGCCTCGTGGGATGCCACTTGTAACTGGTTTAGAGTCTGACATGGCTCCAGCAATTCTGACTATGTGGGTTCTGTCCTTGAGCCAGTTTGCAACCCATCTTATGACATAGGGGTTTATATTTAAGCTGGAGAGCTTATCTATGATGCCCGAGTGCGGTATTGTGTCGAAGGCTTTTGCGAGGTCCAGGTAGACTGTGTGGACTACCTTCTCTTCATCAAAGGCCCTGATGACTGTTTCAAAGAAATCGACCAGGTTCAAGAGGCAGGATCTGCCCTTAACAAAGACGAATTGGGTAGGATCCAGTGTCTGTAGGTCCCTAATGTCTTTGTTTATGAGTTCCATGATGATCCTCACCATGGCTTTGCAGACCAGGCTAGTCAGGCTTATGGGGCGATAGTTTCCAGGGTCTGTAGAGGCACCACCTTTGTGGAGTGGGACCACTGTTGCTGTACGCCATTCTTTGGGCACGTATCCTGTAGTAAGGCTGAGATTGAACAGCAGCTTTATGTGAGGGTTTAGCTCTTCTTGGAGTTCATGTAGGATGCAGCCTGGGACACTGTCTGGTCCCATTGATGCTGTGTTTTTTGCTTTGGAGAGGGCGGCTCTCACCTGAGCATCTGAGATGTCAGGCAGGCAGCACTCTGCTGGGATAGATATTTGCTCTTTAGGGGGGAAGTGGGGGGGGGAGTTTGCACTGAACCTGTCTGCCAGGATGTTGGCAATGTCTGTGGGTTCAGTGTATTTTTTGTCATTTTGGACCAACTCTGAGCATATCTGGGAGTTGCCACCCAGGTTCCTAACATAACTAAAGAAAGCCTTGTGATTATCTTTAGTGTCCTGTGCAATTTTTCTCTCAAAGCTGGCCTTGGATGATTTTATGAGGGATCATAGTTTTTTGCTAGTACTGATCAGAGATGCCTTCCCTTTTAGGGATTTTGCTCTATCATGTAGTAGCTTCCTCCTTCTGTTGTACAGCTTATGTATGGCTGGGGTCCACCAGGCAGGACGCCTGCCTTTGGAAGATTAGGTCTTTGTTTGGTTTGGGATAGCACGATCCATGCATTCCTGAAGGTGTCCATAGAATGCGTTTATAAAGGATTCTGTAGTTTGAACCGTAGTTTCCATTGGCCAGGGGGCCTTGAAGGATTCCACCTTGGTTTTGAGAAGTGTGAAGTTAGCTTTTGAGAAGTTTTTCACTGTGGTTTTCTGGGCTGTGGGTGGGATCGGGATGTGGATATCCAGTGAGATTAATTTATGGTCCGATATTACCAATGAGGGGAATACCTCTGGTATGGAGCATAGAGTCCCCATGTTGGTGATGACCAGGTCCAGTATGTTTTCCCCTCTTGTGGGGGTGGTGACTAGTTTTTCCATAGCATTTGAGTTTATAAATTCTAGGAACCTTTGGGCTAGGGTGTTGGGGCTTGAGTAATGCTCCCAGTCAATGTTTGGGTAGTTGAAGTCACCCAATATAATGGTGTTTGGAGAGACCTTCATATTCTCCAGTGTTCTCAGGAAGGCCGAGTGGGATTCCTGATTTTGAGAGGGTGGTCTGTAGCATGCTACAAACTGAGAGGCAGTTTTGTCCACTGTTAGTTGCACATGGATGGTCTCCGATGCTTCATGCAATGCCACTAACCTGGAGGTGTGGGTATCTTTAATGAATATGGATACTCCCCCTCCTTTTGTGGTTCGGTCTGAGTTTTGGGGCCGAAAAGCATGATATGAGGTATAACCTGGTAGTGCTGGGGTGCTCTCAGGAGTCTTGAACCAGGTTTCTGTCACTGCACAGATATCAATGTTCTCCATACTGAGGAGGGCTTCGAGTGCGTGCATCTTGAGGTTTAGACTTCTGGCGTTGAGCAGCATTACCCTTAGTTTCTTTTTCCTTGTGTTGTCTATGGAGGTGGGTTTGTCTTTTGAGCCTTGCCTAAAAAAGGCACTATGGGGGTGGCAAGAGCCTTTGCCAATATCCGAAAGCCCAGGGGTGACAGGTGCAAGCCGTCCCTAGCGAAGCAATGTGGCTTGTCGAGCATGTCATCACAGGCTGACAGACACTGGATCCCCTTTGAATGACACCAAAACTTTAGCCAATTGTTAAAATTGATGATTTTGTCTTTATACTGTGGCATCATTCTTGGTGAGGGTAATATGCTGCTCAAGGTCAGGGTCATACCGGCCTGGGCTACATGATCAGAGAGCTCCTCTATGTCTCTTTTCATGTAGTCCAGGGAGATACGTCTCAGGTCATTCACACCAGCATAGACAATGACTGAGTCATATTTGTACTTGCTTTGGAGTGACCTGAGTGCTTGTGTTATGTGGCGGATCCTAGCGCCCGACTGGCAGCTCACCGTGACCTTCTCTTTGTTCAGCCTGGTGAGCGGGACGTCAGTGTGTCTGACAATAGAGTCACCTATTACAAGTGTATCAGGTGTGTTGTTTAGCCTTAACTCATTCACTCTGGAGCAGCTCAGGAAAAGTTGCCTGCTTAATTCCACCATAGGAACAACAGTGCAGCCTGAGCTCATTTTCAGAAAATCCATTTGTAATACCATACAGAAAACAAATGCTCATAACTCTTTAACTATAAGAGCTAGACTAAAAATGTAAACGCGAAAGTTGTTCAGCAGACACTGACCTTTCCAACAGTTTAAATGTTGATAGTGTATATCAAAGTCATTATTAAATATTTGGCAAGGAATGCTGATATTGTGCAGATTTTTTACCTTTTTGGAAAAACAAAGCATAATATCTTGGTCAACATACCATTCAGACCCATACAATTTGAATGTAATGTGTTAGTATGAATGTCAGCTTTAAAATGATACCTTAACCATTACTGTGCGATTTTCCTTTCTTGAGATATTCACAGAAATATGATTAATATATTATTTTTCATAATTGATAAATAAACAAAGCATAATATCTCATCATCCGTAACAGACAGAGCCAACATATCAGTGTAGAAGTTGTGCATCTGAATGTCAGCTTCAAAATGATGCATCATTTGTGTGAACACCATGCTCCCTTGCAAAGATATGGGCATAATAATGAAAAGTATTGTAAATGTATAATTTTCATAATCGTACAAGACTAAACAAACTGTGATATCTGTACATGTGCAGAGTGCACAGACACAGTTCTTTTACCATGTTGTAAGGAATAACATTGTCTTCAAAATGAGGTATTACTTGGCACACTGACATGCTCCCTTGCAGAGTTATTTATCAAAATATGAAAAAAAATCATAATTTCCATAACCTAATTCCAAACAAACTTTGATATCTGCACATGTGTCCAACATACAGGCACAATTCTTTTACCATGTTGGAACCAGCAATACTGTCTTCAAAATGAGGTATTACTTGGCACATTCAGATGCTCCCTTGCAAAGTTATCTACCAAAATATGAAAACAATTCATAATTTCCATAACCTAAGTCTGAAACAAACTTTGATATCTGCATATGAGTACAACATACAGACACCATTCTTTTCCATGTTAGAACTATCAATACTATTTTCAAAATGAGGTATTACTTAGCACTTTCAGATGCTCCCTTGCAAAGTTATCTACCAAAATATGAAAAAAAATCATAATTTCCATAACCTAAGTCCGAAACAAACTTTGATATCTGCACATGTGTACAACATACAGGCACAATTCTTTTACCATGTTAGAACTATCAAAACTGTCTTCAAAATGAGGTAATACTTGGCACACTGACATGCTCCCTTGCAAAGTTACTTACCAAAATATGAATATGAATATTACTAAGCCCTTCCTGCCATCTAAACTCTACACATGCCTGATAAAAGCAGAATAAAAAAAAAAGAAGTATTGCAGGATGGTTGCTGACATATTAGGCTGTATGTGCTAGCACTCTCCTGAAACAGTTGTTCTTTCTCAGCATCTTCACCAGCTCCTTACCACAGTTATTTGCCAAACTCAGAAAAATATATTTTACACAACACATTTTATAATAGTTTTTTTACTTACTATACTGGTCCTACTTGGTCATGGGTGTTTTACGTTCTTCTCACAAGCTGCCATATACACACACATATGATCACATATGATATATATATATATATATATATATATATATATATATATATATATATATATATATATATATAAAATGGCATTTAACTTTCAGACACACACAAACTTCAGCCTCATAGAGCAAGACATCTGGACAAAACATAAAATAAATATGGCCAGACTATAAATAACGCTGCATTTTTAAAAAAATGGTAGAACAGGATTTCTGTTACTATGCATTTCTCTAAGGAATATGAAATGTAAAACAGAAATGTCTGTTACTTAGCAACTTTTCAGTCCATTTTATGAGGAACACCCAAACATATGGAAAATGAGTCCCCATACGACCCTTTAGTACTGTAACAGCTGAAAGGTTTAAATGTAAAATAAGAACAAGATTATAATTGGTAACTCAACAAAATGACTTCACAGTTCAAAATGCACAGGAAATAATTTACCACAATATTGCAGGATAGTCTCAGATAAATAAAGATCACATTTGACGTAGGGTATAGTCATTGCCTTATAAGTAAAAAAGAAAGATAACTACTAAACTATAATCAGTAAAAGTAAAAAGTAAACAATGTAAAATATATTCTTCCACACACACCTACATTTGTTACATTTCTTGACAAGAAAGTGGTTGTGGTGGTGGGGGGTGGCTTGCAATGACTCCAAGTGGATAAAAAGCCAAATCTGACTTGTCCATTCATCAATGTGCTAATGACTTCTACTTATGTGAATAACTCTGACAGCTGCTGACAGGTTTGCCTGAAAAATGGTAATGAGTCAGTGATATTTTATAGCTGCAGTTATTCATAATGTGCTAATGACCTGCATTTCATTACTGCAAAGTTATGCATGCTCAGAGACAGGTGCTAATTGCGCCACAGAACCTGTTGAATAGGCATTCATTATATTACCTTGTGCAGCTGCTGTGCAACACAGAGTCATTATCATCAGTAAGGACAAGACCTGAGTAAGTCCAAACACCTGCAGTAATTGGAGATTCACCTTCCTCATTACAATAAATTTCAATGTATAATAACTTAATTCATATCCCTTGTACAACATCATTGGTTGTTAGAGCATGTTTTAAATGTATAGTTTTGAACATTTTTGAGTAGGCAATGGAACAAAACATATGAACCAATCATGACAAAACTGCCCACCTATATTCCTCACATGACTGACAGAGCCAGGGATATTGCCAAAAATAGATAGCTCCATGCCGGTACTAGTCTGCAATTAATAGCATTGATCTCACTAAGACAACCACACAATAGAATCAGAAACAGAAATATAAAAAGAAAAGTCTAAGTTATCTGCTTGATTGGTGTAACAATTAATCCAACAGGGAGCCATTCATTTTATCCCACCTAACCATCTCTCTCATTAGAGTAAGACACAGAAGTGAAAAAAAGCAGAAAAATTGTCTAAAATATCTGGTTGAGCAATGCCAAAAAATCAGCAACCCCCCGGCAAAAAAAAATCTACATAAAAAAAGTACACATCCAACAGTTTATTCCCCCAATTGCATTATGTTATCTGAGGGCTTTTGTCCCCCCGGTTCTTACTTTGTCACGCCTACTCTCTTATACATGTATACTATTCAGGTGAAATTTCCAGAATTATTCAGGAGAAACAAAGACTGAACTGAAGCAGAATGTACATGCAGAATGTTTGGAACTATTTATCCGCACTGTTTCTGTTATTCAGCATTCCAACATTTCTAAAGAGCTGTTTATTAGCACCAAAATGAAACATTCACCCAAGTCAACCCTTCAGTAAAATGTCAAACCATGCACAAGCACTAGAATGAAATATTTCCCAAAATGACCCTTCAATGTTAGTTCCTGGTAGCCCATAGAAGTGCCCTGGCATCATGCCGCCCGACATTTATCTCTAGAAAAAAATGTCCTACTTTGGGTTTTGGAAAAAGTGGCAACCCTTGGGTTTTGGAAAAAGTGGCAACCCTACTGATCCCATAAGGAACAAAATCCATGCTAAAACAGTCAACTGAAAGCTCTATATCTGAAAACCTTTCTCCACTCTAGGTCAGGTACCACAAGAAGCAAAGCAGAACAAAGCTGTACAAACAGGCCATACTACCTAATATTTTCTATAAAGACAAGCACAAAAGTCTTAAGTTCCAGCAACAATAATGTGCACCTAGGTGCAATGCTGTAGTCCTTTGAAAACCATTATGTTGTGCTTGATGCCATGCCATTTGACCCTGAGCAATCTGCCTCGCTGCCCTCGAGTTCAAAGATTGCTTACTTGATTCAAACAACTAAGAACATGAATCTTCGTAGCCATCCTGCCACCCCCATGCTTACATAAAAGCCACATCAGCTAGCTGTATGACCCTGTCATCTACTTGGAAGGGAAAATAAAGTTACAAACGTCCTACAGCTCTTGAACTACAGTCACAAAACTAAACAACTGCTGCTCAACCTGCAATGTAGCTCTAAAGTCCTCATCATGGAACTGAAAACTGAAGCACTACAGGTATGCAAAAAAGTTAGTACTGAATGTGTTTACTACATAAAAACAGTTCTGCCAGTTTGCTACTACTTCCACTGCATACATCACCTTACTATTCAAATTGGACTCCAGTAAACCCACTGCCATTCAGAGACTTAGAGTTGCAGATATAGGTATAGCTCATAGTGAGGTTGTACATTCTGTCAGATTTAAATACCATTTTCTTAATTTTAAATAATCAAACACAAAGCGCTTTGGCGCTTTAGCGTAACTGCAAATGCAAGTATTCGGCAGTCATTTATGAAGCCGCGACAATCTACTGGCTTCATAAATGAACTCTTGTGCACTCTGTCAACATCAGTATTTGTTGATTTTTACCTTCTAACAGTTTGTGCCAAGGGTATCTATATGTATATGTCCTAGTTACGGCAGTATGAACTATTTAGAAGAAATTAAATATATTCTGCTTGACTCACGAGAATTTTTTACTCAGCACCCCGACTGGCTGCCTAAGGTCAAAATCTTTCTATGATTGGCTCCCTTTCTCTTTCTTTGCTGACTGGCTGTAATTATTATTTGGAAGTCAATCAGAAAACGAAAAGAGGAGCCAACGTGTCGAAACCATTACATCGGAAAATGCCTTCAACGGCAGTTAGGCATGGCATTAAACTGAATTGATATGATAAAAAGTTTTGCAAAAGCATGATTTTTTTGAACAGATGAAGTCTGAAGCGTTTGTCATTACTTTCAAACTCCAGTCTTTGTCAGTAATGAACTTGAACCCTTCGTCTGTCCCTTTATTTATAGTTTTGTTCAGATTTCTTCCCATCAGAGGCAAGCACTAACCCTTTGTCCCCCTTTATTTATAGTTTTATACAGATTTCTTGCTGTATAAGGTTGAGAGGTATCCACAAACCCTTTAACCTTCCACTATTTATAGTTTTGTCCAAGTTTCTTCTTGTAAGAGGCGGAGAGGTAAGCACAAACCTCTCTGCTGCCAGGCGATTGCTCGTTCACTCACCCTTCATTCTCTTGTCACGCACACACACAGTTTCATCTGCTTTCATACATGCATTCACTCACACATGCAGACAGAAACAAATATACAAACACGCACACTTTTTTTCTGCTTTACTTCTTTTTTACACTCATTAAATAGTTTCTTAGTAACTGTAAAATACTAACAAGATTAATCGTTCTCACACTGTCATACACCCATACACTACCTAGTAGACTTACCTTCAAAAATAGATCTCCCTTGCAGCTGTAGTGTGCTTTCATGGTTTTACTCCACTGCCGTCTTCTCAGAGTATGATGTTTGGAAGTAGCTGCAGTCTAGTGAACAAGCACACGGAAATGTTCTGATAAAATAAATAGATGGATCCTGTAGCAATGTAGGGAATTTATGCAACTCTCAGAAAAAAGAAAGGGATTTTCTACTGCAGGACTCCATATTTATTTTAAAAGAACAAAGAAAACTTATGTTCTGGGGGTGGAGGTGTTAGGCTCGGATTGTAAGAATCCGATTGGCCGCCAACACTTACTTCACGCAACACATACAGAAATGGTTTGCTGTGATCAGAGGTACACAGTGCACAGCAAGCCGATTTTCTCAAAAAAATCAAATATGAGCATCATGTTATTCCACACTGAAAACTACGATGAGAATGTAACCGACAAAGTGCAGGTACTTTTTCAGCTTAGTTTTTAAAAGTGGAGCTAAAATATGACTGTATAGTTACTTGTGTTTGTGGAAGGCATTCGGGTGTAACTGTATTCAACTCCTAACATCTCAAAGAGCGCTCGGAGTTAAGCACTAAGGCACCATGAGACGATACTTGGAGTTAATGAGTTAAGGGCTGTTGTGACTGTTTGGCACACTGACTTTGTGAGCTATGTGTTGCACGGGTTTTGTTTTGGGGTAGCTGTTGCTTGGATGTCTGCTTTGGAGGCCTCTGTTGCTTAGGCAGACTTTTATTTAGAGCCTCCGAGTATGTTTTTGTGTGTTTATGTGTTTGGTTTGCTGTTGTGTTAAGACTATGTGAGACTGGATTTGTGGTGTGTGAGGTTACCTTTTCCTCCTGACTGGTTACGCCAGTACTGAGTTGAGAGAGCTCAGCCTCCAGTTTGGCTATATGGATGCATCTCTCACGTATATTTGAACTTGTTGGGAGGAGGAAGTAGTCTCTTTGTGCTCTAAAAATACAGGATTAGTATTACAATCATTATTAGTAATATTGATCTGGAAAGCATTCTAGATGGGTTATGTGCCGATAGGGATGATATCAGAGTATTTGGCATTGATACCAGACCAGGCAGTAACCAGAATGGTTCCGAAATTGATCCTATGGATGGATATAATATTGCTTTTAACAAACTGGGAAATGGTTTGAAAAAATCTAAGGGCCAATATATGGCATCTTAGGCTATTGAGAGCATATTTGAATATAGAAATAGCACCTAGAGGCCTCAGAATTCGTATACAACCCCTGGTTGGTGGATCGGAGGACATACTAATAACCAGGGAATGGGATTTATCTTTGCAACAGGCCTCAATGATGTTTGTTCATATTTTAACTTTGTATTATCAAAGGATGGTTGATATCAATGTGTTGGAGGTGAAAACCTTTTGTGAAGAATACAAGAAATATGATGCTATACCACAGTATGCCATCTCTTTGAATAAGCTATCTAAGGAGCTGGCAATCTATGAAAAGCAAATACCGGAAAGAAAGATTAAGAAATTTAACAGAGACATAACCGACTACCAAAGGGGTCGACCTTTTGAAGTATCGAGAACAGTTAGATTTTCTGAGACCAATAGAGCTTCCAGTATGAATACCACTAGGAAAAGACCTAGATCTATCCTTAAGAGAACAGAGAACCCATACACTAGTACATCAGGGGAGGAATCTTCCTTTACCGATAATGACAGTGTCAGTACTAGGGAATCACCCATTCGCAAGAAATCCAATGCACAGCACCCTTTAGATGGGGAAGTAAGCAGCATGGGGGCCGCAAACAAAAACATGGGGGTAGGAATCAGTTCAGTGGAGGGCTTGTTGCAGACCATCTTGAAGTAACTAGGAATATTGGCCAGAATGTGTTAAACTTATCTGATGTATCACTAACTGATGAGCAAACTCTTTTATTGAATAAAGGTCTTGGCTTTGTACCTGGATTCTTTGTGGATGAATATAGTATAGTTACTGATGTTTATTAATTTTGTCACAGACTTAATCTCAGATTATTTTTTGCAGATAATAATACTCAAAGATCTGATGAATTCAGGTTTCATAAATCTGACTTCCAACCACCAATGAATAAACATGTTTCGATTTTCTTACAAGCAGTATTGAGGGATCTTCATTTTCCGAATAGAGAATCATCTATTTTGGGTCATAATCTTTCCTCTGAGGAAGCAGCTGCCTTGGAACAACTTAAAAACAATCATGATATAGTTATCTTACCAGCCGATAAAGGTGGGGCTGTGGTTGTTATCAGCATGGGTTACTATCTAAATGAGGGTAAGGGACAACTTTCCAACTCTAGATGTTATATGTCAATGTCCATAAATCCAACCCCCATCTTTAAAAAGGAGATTGATATGTTCTTAAGTCAGGCAGTGGATGAAGGTATTATTAATGTTTCTACCAAGAGCCATCTTACCGTAGCAGATCCGCAAAATCAAATACTATATTTACTACCCAAAATCCATAAGTCATTAACTCAGCCTCCAGGCAGACCAATTGTTTCTGGTATTGGATCTCTGACTGAACATTTGTCTGTATTTTTGACCAAGTATTTGAAACCTTTATTGGCTTCAGTCAGAGCAAGGATCCAGGATACAACGCAATTTCTCAAAATTATATCAGATACACAATTGGAGCCTGGATGGCTGATGTGCACCCTGGATGTAAAGGCCTTATATACTAGTATCCCCCATTGGGCTGGCCTACAAGCATTACAGTTTTGGTTGGAGCATGCTGCTTTATATCCCCCTGGTTTTAATACCTTATTGGTATGTTTGGCTGAGCATGTTTTAAACAAAAATGTATTTTACTTCCAGGGTGAATGCTATTGGCAATTGCAGGGCACAGCTATGGGGGCATCGTTTACCCCCATATATGTGGATCTGTTTATGGCTTTCTTTGAGGAATGTATGATTTATGATCCACTTCATAATATTTACCAGGTAGAAAAAGATATTTTGCGCAGATATTTGGATGACTGTTGGATGGTGTGGCGGGCAGATGTGAGATATCTGCAGGAATTTTTGTAGTATCTAAATGATAACTTATGGGGTATTGAATTTACTCTTACATCACATCATGATAGTATTAACTTCTTAGATGTGACTGTGTATCGGAATGAGGATCATACCCTTAGTACCAAGGCGTTTCGTAAATATCCACAATATAATAGCTTGCTTCATGCATCCAGTATGCATCCCCACCACACCATCCCCAATATTCCAAAATCACAATTTATGCGCATCAAAAGAATCAGTTCTTCTACACAGGAATTTGAATATGCCAGACAGGATTTATGTAATAGAGTTTTGGACAGGGGATACAGGGAGTCAGATATTGTACTTGCCAGCAACTGGAGTTGTGCTCAGGATAGAGATACACTGTTGGAATACAAACAGCAAAGGCCAACACAAATGGGTGAAAATCTTAGATTTGTGACAACTTATGGACATAATAACAACGTCATTAGAAATCTAATTGATACACATTGGAACATACTTATGGCCAATGACCAACTTAGAGGATGCCTGGGCCCCAGATGCCAATTTTCTTATAGATGTGGGAAAACTTTAGGTGCACACTTCTTACACTTTAAACACAAAGAGTGTGGAGGAGTGGTGTACAAACAACTGAAAATGTTGGGGGATCAGTTATTGGAAATGTTCCCTTGTGGACATTGTGGGTCATGTCAATTTGTGAGTAAACTCAAACAATTTACCAGTGCCAACACCAGTAGGGTGTATGATCTTAAGGTTTTTGGTAATTGTGCTAGCAGCTGGATAATATGTTTGGCCACATGTAAGTGTTCTGCCTTTTATGTGGGTCAAACATCCCGATCATTGAGAATATGGATGTCAGAACATAGAAGTGATGTCCGTAACAAAAGGGAGATGAATGCCCTATATAGACATACTATCAAACATCCCAATGCTGAATTTAGATTCATGGTAATAGACAGAATCATTGGTGATAGGAGTAATTAGTAAGGTTGGCACACTATTCTTAATCATAAAGAGAAGTATTGGATCATCAATCAAGGAGCATTATTTTCTCCTGGACTTAATGACCATTTATGAAGTATACCACAGATCACTGTTTTTCTTTTTCTTTATATATTCCTTATATATTCATTATATATTGTATTTATATACAGTATATTTATTATTTTTTACATATACTAAAACCATTTTTGCATATTGTGTTATTTTTACACTTATATGTATTATATATTTTTTTTTATATATTTTTTTTTATTTACAATGTTGTCTCATCAATATTTAATGTATTTGTAGTATTTGGGTTGGACCATGTTTGTCATTGGTTGGGGGAGTGTATATATTGTCATGTCATGTAATGTTTGTAAAATGCTTTTTCACTGAAGAAGGCTGGTTAGCTGAAACCGGTCTGAATAAAGTATTCATGCTATAATCATTATCTAAAAGTGCTTGGTGTACTCTATGCTGGCCACTGGTGTTTTTAAATTGAATGGTTTGGCCGTGCATTTTCTGTACGTGCAGAGCGTTGGGTTGCTTCATTGTTCACAGAGACCCTGTATAACTATGTAAATGGCTGTATAGAGGCTGCTGTACCTACTAGAGGTATGTCCAAACCAAATTCTGAAAACAATCCACACTGGTGGAATCCTAACCTTAATAAGGTATATTACAAAAGAAAAAAAGTCATGAATAAAATCAGGAAGAGCAACTCCCATAATGATAGGAGTTGTCTAATTAAACTAAACAGGAAACTAAGAGGACTAATTAAGTCAAACAAGGTCAATTGCAAAGTCAAGATAGTCTCATAGACTAAAGACAACCACAAGGCCTTCTATAGCTATGTCGAAAATCTCAAAGGCAGCATACTAGAGGGACATAGTGAATTTGCCAGCTGACAAATTCAGCTCAAACTTCACTTCCCACTCCCCATCTGCCTTCTCCCATGAAATACCAACTAGTATAACCCCCAACAACTATTAGCAGAGAGCAGGTCCTGGTGGCGCTCACTAAGGTAAAAAAACACAGCCTCAAATGACTCCGACAATACCCTGGCCTGCCTCCTAAATAGCTTGAAACATGACCTATCAGGACCACTTGAGTTATATTTCAACTACAGCCTCAATACAGGCTTTGCACCAAGAGAATGGAGGACTGCAAACGTTACCTGACTTCATAAAGATGGACTATCAACTGTCCCCGGAAACTACAGACCTAATAGTCTGACTAGTCTAATATGTAACGCCATGTAACAAATTATTATGGAAATGATCAACAAAGACATAGGCAACCTTCAGACACAAGATCCAACCCAGTTTGGCTTTGTCTAGGGAAGGTCATGCCTACTAGACCTGATGAACTTCTTTGAGAAGGTCAGCAAGGCAATGGATGAGGGAAAAATGGTGCACACTGTCCACCTGGACCTGGTGGCTAAGGCGTTAAACACAATATCCCACTTGGGTATCATTGACAAACTCACTGAACTGGGTATAAACCCCTGCATAACTTGCTGGATTGCCACCTGGCTCATAGACAGGACCCAGAAAGTCAGGATTGGTTAGAATACCTCTGCAATACGAGACCGGTCATCAGCAGGGTACCTTAGGGCTCTGTGCTGGGACTGCTCCTATTTGGCATCTACTTCTCAGAGGTAAAAGTTAATGTCAAGTTTGCAGATGACTGCAGGATGGGAACTATTATAAATTCCTTTGATGACACAAACATCTTACAAGAGGGTCTAACACAGACAAATGACTGGCGCCAAAGTCACGGATTAAAACTCAATCCCAAGAAATGCACTCTAGAACTGCCATCCAGGCTAATTACTCTATCGATAAGACACCCCTAAGAGTTGACCCAGTAGTCAGGAATCTAGGAACATATGTAGACAGTAATCTGGCCTTTGAACAACATGTAGCCAGGGCTCTAAGAAAATCATTCTATGTTATCCAACTTACTGGCTCATAGGTTGGTACTAGGTTATCGGCCCTAGGGCCTAAACAAGCCCAGCCATAAAATTTCCTGGCTATTTCTTCCCACACTATTTACTTTCCTGGACCCCTGTTTAGCAGGGCAACTGACATGATCCCCGGGGTGAATTTCCTTTCTTCCATCCAATCATCAAGGTTCCTTTTGAAGAGGGCCAATGAGGTGCTCTGCTTGACATGTATGGGCAGTCTATTCCAGAGTCTGGGGATTCTCTGGGTCAGGAACCTATCCCTCCAGCATGTTTTGTTTATTGTGATTACAAAGTTTAGATCCTTGGAGCGTGTGGCTCTGAGGGATTGGGATTTCTTTAAGTGTAGCATGTCCAACAGCTCTGGGTTTGACATGGCCTTGTACATTAAGCAGAGATCACCTCGGAGTAGACAATATGCGACAGAGTATAGCTGGAGTTTTTTAAGACGGTCAGCATAGGGCATCTGCTCTTGGCCTGTGATTCTTTTAGTGAGGTATTTCTGCGGACTTTCCAGTTGTTGCAGATGTCTTGAGAGGTACATACCAAATGGGGCATTGTATTCTATAATGGGTCTAATGAGGGATGAGTACAGTGGGACAATGACCTGCTTTTTTCTGGATGAAAAGCCCTTAGTGATGAGATGTGCCACAGAGATGTGCCAAATAGAAGGATTTCCTGACTGTTGTGGCGATGTGGTTATTGAAGGTGAGACCACTATCCACCTGTGTCCCTAAGACTCTTATCACACTTTCGGTGTTTAGTGTACTGCCACCTATGTGGTAATTCACGGGTTCATGTTTTTTCCCAAAAGGGATAACTATACATTTCTTGGCATTGAGCTTGAGCCCATGGCTCTGGCACCAAGCATCTGTTTCTGTAAGGCCCTTTTGTAGAGTATCTACATCATTTGGGGATTCAATAATGGCTCCCAGTTTGCAGTCATCTGGGAACTTTGTTAGCCAGAGTCCCTTAGTGTTGGCCTGTATTTCAGAAAAGTACATGCCAAATGAGAGAGGTCCCAAGAATGAAACCTGAGGTACTCCACCTGTCACTTGTCTGGAGCTGGATTTGAAGTCAGCTACTTTTACAGTGTGGGTTCTGTCAGTAAGCCAGTTGGCAACCCATTGAGTGACGTAGGGATTAATGCCCAGCCTAATAAGTTTATCTTTGATTCCAGAGTGGGGGATGGTGTCAAAGGCCTTGGCAGGGTCCAGATAGGCCGTGTGGACTGCCTTACCCTCATCCACGGCTCTGGAGACTGATTCAAAGAAGTCAATCAGGTTCAGGAGACAAGATCGACCCTTCACAAACCCAAACTGGGTGGGGTCCAGTGTTTTAAGGTTGCCATGATAATACGTTCCATGGCCTTGCAGATCAGGCTCGTTAGACTGATGAGGCGGTAGTTCCTGGGATCCAAGGTGGATCCCTCCATGTGGAGTGGGATAACTGTAGCTGTGCGCCACTCAGTGGGCATGAAGCCTGAGGTGAGGGTATAATTAAACATGACACTTAGGTGAGGTGCCAGTTCATTTTGTAGTTCATGTAGTACACAGCCCAGGATGTCATCTGGTCCCATGGATTCTGTATTCTTAGCTTTGGAGAGTGCATTTTTTACCTGTGTGGCCGTTATTACTGGAATTTGGCAATCGTCTGGTATTGAGATGGGCCATTTAGTGGGTGAGAGGGGGGTGAAGTTGGCACTGAATCGATCTGCCAGGATATTGGCAATATCCTTGGGATCAGTATATTTAATGCCATTCTGTTGTAGCTCAGAGCAGATCTAAGCATTGCCATTTAGATTCTTGACGTAGTTATAGAATGCCTTGTGGATGTCTTTGGAATCTTTGGCAATTTTATTTTCGTAACTAGCTTTGGAGGATTTTATGAGGGATCTCAGCTTTTTACTGAGGCTGGTAAGGGAGTTTTTTGCATCCTGGGATTTTCCTCTTTTTTGCAACAGTTTCTTCCTTTTGTTGTAAAGTTTGTTTATGGCAGGGGACCACCAGATTGGCTTCCTTTTTTTGGAGGAGAGCATCTTGGTTCAATTTGGGATGGCACAATTCATGCATGAGTGGATGTGCTCGTACAGTGCCTTAGTGTAGGACTCAGCAGTCGAACTTTCAGTTCCTGTCTGCATGGGTGTCATGAAGTTTGTAACTTCTGACTTGAGTAGCATGAAGTTGGCTTTGGAGAAGTTTTTTAAGGAGGTTTCCTTACTGGGGGGTGGGGGTGGGATCTGGATGTTAAGGGTGATTAGCTTATGGTCTGACCTGACCAATGAGGGGGTGACCATAGGTGTGGAGCATCGATTTCCCATGTTGGTAATGACCAGGTCTACGATACTGGAGCCCCTGGTGGGATGATGGATTAGTTGATCCAGGGCACTGGAATTTATGAATTCCAAGAACCATTGGGCAAAGGTGTTGGTACATGAGTAGTTTTCCCAGTTAATGGCAGGACAGTTGAAATCACCAAGTATTAGGGTGTCTGGTTGTATATTAATATTTTCCAGTATGTTTAGAAAGGTGTAGTGAGAATTTTGGGACATGGTGGGGGATCTGTAGCAAGCTACAATTTGGATTGCAGTCTTACCTAGTGTTAGTTGCACCTGGAGAATTTCAGACGCATTTTGTTTGGCAACTAACCTGGTGGTGTGAATATCCTTGGTGAATATGGACACTCCTTCACCTTTAGTGTTTTGATCCTGGTTTGGTGGCTGAAAAGTGTGGTAAGAGTTGTAGCCTGGTATTGGAGCGGTGCTCTCTGGAGCCTTGAACCAGGTCTCAGTTACTGCACAGATATTGATGTTCTCCATTTTTAGGAGTGCCTTGAGAGAGTGCATTTTGAGGTTTAGACTTCTAGCATTGAGTAGTATTACCTTCAGATTTTGCATGCTTGTACCTGTTAAGGTGGTAGTTTTGTCCTTTGAACTTTGCCTAAAAAGGCACTATAGGGGTGGCAAGAGCCTTAGCCAGTAACCTGAATCCCAGGGGCGACAGGTAAGTAAGGGCATAGTATCCAGGTCCAAGGAAGTTATAGTGCCAGTTCAAGTATAATGCCTCTTTCAGCAAGTACTTGATCAGACATATGCAACAGCTAGAATGCCCACAAATGTTTCTTACCAGAAGAATCCATGGTATAAACACACTGTCCTATATGGATCACTGTAAAGCCCTATCTCGCTACTTGGTCTCCTACAGGTTACTTTGAGATGATCTATGCAGGGCGTCCTCAGATACAGTTCTGATGGACTTTTTGCAGATCTACAAAATGAACAGCATCAAAACCACTAGCTCCAAGGATTCAAATTTTGCTTGTGTCATAAATAAGACATGCTGAAGAGACAGATGCATCTCAGAGGATCCCCATGCTCTGGAACAGGCTTCCCATCCATGTGAGTACATCCCTAACCCTATTTAAGCATAACCTTGACCAATGGATGGGAAATCAGAAATCCCCTCCCTCGCCGAGTCTCGCCCTCATGTCTCTGAGAGATATAAGCAGGCAGTAATGCCCAAACTAACCTACCCACTGCCCATAATCTCTAGAAAATTCCTAACATATCTCCTCTTAATAAACACCCATGATACCTAGGGACACAATTGGGATGGACTGTATGGCTAGGCTTATAAAGGCCCTGGTGGTTGTTAGCCTAGTATGTACCTATGAACCTATAATGAACATATGTCAAAACAGATAAACCTGAGTTACACATTGCATTAAATTCCAAAGCTTGAGGTAGCACTAAAGAGGCCCAATCTTGGGAAAGAACAATTGTTCCAAACTCTGAAAGATGTCAAATTCTGATAGCTAACATATGTAAGCTGTATACACAGAACTGGCCTTGTGACCAACCTTGCTGTATAAATGTTAAGTCACTGAAAAAGAGGCAGTAACATTTATGAGTATAAGTGAATCACAAAAGGAAACAGACATACCCATTGCAAAGCCTATAAATGAAAGGAATGTACTAAATGGAGGCCACACATAAGTGAAGCAAACACATGCATTACAGTGACATATCTATGTCCAGGCTAGATAGTGCATTTTATTACATATAACAATGTATTTATGCCACCTTTTCCATTTTAATATTGATATATTCATTCCTGTGTATCAGTTTTTTCCAACAGTTAAGTCATGTCCATGCCAAACTACACAGAAAAACCTGAAATAGAGTGCACACACTGAAAGCTTCTTGTCTTGCACTTAAGTAAAGGGTGTCCCCAGTACAAAATGTAAGGCACCTGCTTCATGCCAGAAGTTCACAATTCAAATTTACCTTAGTGTTGACAGATGCTATAAAATACAGGGCCGCAAAAGGCGGCAGAGGGGAAAAGTGTACAAGAGTTTTTATTTTATAGGTTCATGTGTTGTTAGGCAACTGATTTGGTAGATCATGTGTAGTCTAGCCACTACAATTTCCACAGTTTGTTTCTAAGGGAGAGGAGTTTTTTCCACATTGTTGTACATCAAGTTTATACAAAGGTTCCACCAAAGAAATGTATTCCTAACCTTGACACTGTACTTGTTATGGATAGGGGCTGATGTCAGTCAGTTCCCCATTACTTATAGAGACACTTTTCTGCTAGATACCCTTACACATAAAATTCTGACATTTGGCTACTGCCCTCTCCTTAAAATAAAATAAAATTAAAAAAAAAAACTTCAAACAAAGGATCAAAATTACTCTCTTAAGAATAGCCAGGAATATACTTTTACACTTGTGCAACCTAGATTTAAACTTGCACTGGATAAAGAGCCTTCTCCAGAATAGAGACTGACATATGGAAACAAATTCTTACTGAAATAAAAACTATAAAACATAAAATCTTATTCAGTATTTGTAGAATAAATCCAAATGCATATGCTTTCTTGACAACAGTTAAATACTGAAAAATATCAGTCAGTACTGAGAGAGTGTTATAATTCCTTCTATTTGTAAATATCGTGAATTATACTAAGGTTTAAAAATTACTATCCATATGTTATGATTCTTCTAACACTCATGTTTTTATTTATTTATTTTACATTTTTTTACCTGGAATGTCTGACTGAGCCAGAGCCCTTTTTCACAAGTGACCCAGGGAGAAAAGCTCCATAATACAATAGAAAAAAGCTAAAAGTTATACAAACTGGTATTAAAGACTAAACACTAACGATTTTAACATTAATAAAGCTAAGTTTCCTCCGGCTGCTCCGGTTTCCTCCCACATCCCAAAGACATGCTGTAGGTGGATTGGACACTCTAAATTGGCCCTAGACGTGAGTGCGTGCGTGTGTGCCATCCATGGAAAGTTGGGCGCTGGGCTGGCAACTCGACACCGTAAAACCCTACTGCCAATCGTGAGTGGACAGGTGACCCCTTACCGGGAAAAGCTGGAAGAAGAAGAAGAAGAAAAGGGTATGAGCAAACTCCATAGGAAAAATGGGAATTGTGGGAACAATACATGCAAGGAAGGAATGCAGTTTAAAAGATGGCAGGACTTAAATAAGCTATGTAATGTGTGACTGAAAAGATTGGATAGATTATAAGTGACGTATAACATTTGCAACTGGGAGTGTGTCAGTATGGTTTGTGATAGAAAATGGTTGCAACTAGGATTGTGTCGGTGTGGTTTAGTTTCATTTGTATAAATGTAGAATTGCTTGTGTTGTAAGTGATGGTTTTATAAAGATGTTTCTTTAAACAAAAGGCAGGAATTGAATAATTTATGTAACGTTGCTTAGGTTAGATGATATATAGCAATATCTGTGAAGTATAATGTTTGTAAATGTGAACTTGTTAGTACAATTTGATTACTTTTATATAATTGTAAATTTGCCTATGTCACAAGTGATAATTCAATAAAGGTGTTTTAAAAAAAGGATTGCACTCATCTCAACATTACAATTTATTGTATCATACTGCTGCCCTTGACCTGACGGTGTTGTTGTATGGGAGCCCTTATATCATGGTAGCCTGGTTTTTAACAACCATGCTTTACCAGCTTATATTTCTATTGGAAGAGACCTCAGTAACACTGCTATTTATTTTAGCATTGTGCATTGTGTCTGGGATGCTGGGTAGACCACTGTGCTGTTCTCCATTTGTATTCTGCATCCAAAGACAGACTAATTCTTGCTGCCATTTTGTATAATACTACAACAATGGGCCAGCTCTTTGCAAAATGGAATAAATTGCTTTGAAAACTAGCCTAGTAAAGGTTGAGAAGCATAAGTATGTAAGTGTAATGGAATAAACAACGCAATGATAGTGGTGTTTACTGAGAATGTTGAGGACTCCGAGGTACTAGAAGCCACCAAAACAAGAACAAGGCCCCAGTGCAGTCATTCTACTGCAAACCTTGAGTCAGAAGATTTTACTCAACACATAAAATGGGTCATTTCATAGGGGAAGTAAATAATCAGATATACTCACTAATTATGCTAGAATAAAAAAATACTCCAGGGTGACATACTGTAAAATAAAAAAGATTGCTAGCATTTATGCACATATTATACTATAAACAATGCAAAAATACATGTACAAATGCGTGTTGCTTTTTTCATTTGCTGACCTTGTTTATTGCCCAAGTTGGCGAGCTAATACAGACCACTTTTCAGCCACATCACATGCCAAAAGGCAAGTTACAGTACAATATAAATGTAATACATGGAAATTACTTGAGCAGCAAATAACATGCACACGTAATCAAAAACTGTTTACAGAAGAAACCACAGTAGGTACTGTAAATACAATTTCACAGAACAAATGACTACAGAATCATTACTAGATATACACACAAAAAGAACACCAATCATTTTAATAGTTTTTTGGAATAAAAACGCTGAGTAAAGAAAACACATACTTTAGAAAAGTGAAGTCATGTTTACATTTTTTAATTGCTGTTTTGTTGGCACTGGAGTGCAAACTACAAAAAAAGGCATCATTTATGAAGCAAGCTTTTAACACAAGAGTGTTTGTAGTTCAGAGACTACACTGTAATGTCTGAAACCATGCCAAAGAAGACATACCAGGTTACCGTTTGTACTGTCCTTGTGTATTTTAAATGGCAATAACCAAAACTACATAAAATCTTCACTTAGCACCATTACAGTTAGAGGTGAATTAAGGACAGACACAGGCATAGCAAAAGTGCAACTGAGTGATTGCTTTTTTTCTGTGCACATGTGACAATACTGGCTTACATTTCTCTGAATATGTTTTTATTTCATTAATAAATGAGAGAGAACTCTTTTCAAAACCAAAATGTATAACATGCATGGCAGTCTACTGGGATTCATTTTTGTCTGCAAGGTTATTACAGCAAAGATGTCCCATGGAGGAACAGATTCTTTAACAAGAAGTCTGAAGAAAATAGGCAGGGATGCACAACTGTTTTTAATGCCATAAATAATTTTGTTTTCATATGACTTTAACAGAAACGTTTAAAGTTCCATGGTAGTTGCAACTGCAAGGGACACTCCACATGTGTTTATATATGAAAGTTGCATTTTCTATATTTTAGCATTTGGAAACGTTGTGTAAAATGCGAGCATTGCACTTTTAATGTCTAGAGGACCTGGAAGCCATAGAAGGTATTTCTGTCACAGAGGTGTACAATGGCAGCTGCATAATATTCAACATCTTTTTGAAAACTATTTAAATTGGCGTAAACAAATAAATAAATAAACAAACAAAAAAATCAGTAAGTAAAATCATTCAATATAGCCAAAACCTTTCCTTCTGACTTTTATATTTTTAGATCAGGTTCAGTCTATATTTGCACTGATTTTATATTTGCACTGATTTGCTGCTTTGGATATATTTGTATGTGGCTTGTAGATAACTAGAACTTTTTGCAGAGAAAGAAGAGTTTGCAACAGAAATGCTATGATAAATCAAAGTAATGTACCTACAATGGCAGATATTCATTATCCATATCTGTACAATTCCACACTAAAGGACTGGCTGTTGCAAGGAGAAACGACTCACCTATTCCCACAATGCCTTGCTTTTCTTTCTCCAGAATGAATTTGCTTAGATTGGTAAGAAACCCTGAGAAACCCCTCTAAAATGGGATGCACACTAAGAAGAAGAAGATAAACTCTACCCCAGTAAGGTCTCAACAGAGTTCTGCTAGGTCACTCAAGAGAAAAGGTAACATTGTGTGCAGACAAGAATGATGAATATGTATCATTATGGTAAGTACATAATTTTCATATATTATATTCTCCAGTCCTTACACTTCCACACTAAAAGGAGTTCACCATCTAACATTCTGAGTGGCATCATTACAGAACAGCACAGAATATAGTTAAACCTGAAGACAGCACCCTGCTTACTATGTCTTAAAAAGGAATGCAGTGAAGTCTATGAACTATAAACTTTACTGTTGAGGTTATTTGAAAATTTTTTTTATGGCATTAAAAACAGTTATGCATCCTTTCCTATTTTCCTCAGACCTCCTTTTAAGGAATGTGTTTCTCCATGGGATCTCTTTGCTGTAATAACTTTGCAGACCAAAATTAATGCCAATAGACTGCAGTGCATGTTATACATTTTGGTTTTGAAAAGAACTTAAAGGATGGATCGGTACACAGCGATAGCTCTGTCTTTATGGATAACCAAGTAAGAAGCGTGACAAGATAATGCCAACAGTTTGGAGACTCATCTGGTTGAAGCAATGGTGACAAGAAGTAAAGTTCTTCAAGGCAGAAATTTTAGGTCAAGTGAACTTGCAGACTCATAACAATGGGCACAAGCTTTCAGAAGACAAAATTAAGTTCCTGTTGAGGAACATGTTCCTTAACGGGAGGGCTGAGGAAAAGGTGCTTCTTAAAGTGACTGTGCTGACTTTCTTTATTAAACAGATTTAAGAAAGAAGGAAAGTTCTGAAAGAACAGGAGCAGTAAAAGGGTCTAAACTTGTTGTCACCCAAAAGGGAGAATTTCTGCTTACCTTTGTAAATCTTTCAGTTGGAAGCCTTTTGGGAAGAGATGAGAATGTGGAACACCCTAAAAGAGAAAGAAGGTTCTCTGGACAATAGTGAACAGAAGAAACTGACCAGTTATGCTGATGATATGACTGTCTGGCTGAGCCTTGATCAGATGAGTTCCAGAAGAGGATCTTGAAATAGATGGAACATCCTGATGTAGGCCCATACTACAGAGAACCATACATGTCAATGCCAAAAAGGAGTAATGAAGATCCCTGTGACTCTGCACATCTTGGCCTTCTGCAAAAACTTCACCATTAGGGGTAAAAGTGAAAAGGCGTAAAGATGTCCTGACGTCCTTCCATGGACCAGAGTGTGTCCATAGGTGTCTGTCCCTGTGAAGGTATGAGGGAAAGGAAGTGGTTACACTTTGTGTTGGATTGAGATGCAAAGCAGCCACATAAATGCTTCTGCCAGCAATGGAACAATATCCATGTTACATACTGGTTGAAGGACCATTCATGAGGCAGCAGAATACATCTAGTATGTGTGTCTATAACATGATTTGTCCAACCAGGGATGTGCATTGCTACAAGAAAACAGTGTGAGAGTACTGCCCACTCCAAACCCCTCATGGCTTTCTACAGAGCAAGTAAGATATGGTTCTTCCCCTCTTATTGACGTACCACACTAAAGCCATATTGTCCATATGAATAGATATCACACTCTTTTCGTAAGAGGTCCTAAATGCCTGCAGTACTAGGAAAACTACTCATCTACAGTGCACTGATGCATAAATTAGTCTCCTGCTGAGTCCATGCCCCTTAGACCATCTAAACAATGCCCCCCTCAAAGGTGCATGCATGGTGACCATGACTGAGGGAAATGGTTGAAGAAAGGGACAAAGCTTGGTCAGATGAGGAACCATTAGCCACCACTGTAGATGGAAGTGGAACACTCAACAACCTGATTCACTGACTCACTGGCCCCTTCAGCTGTGACCATTGAATTATGGCAAGAGTGTTCTCACATGAAATCTGGACAGTAGAATAAGGTGAAATGAGTATGCCATTTGACCCAATATGTGTAACACTAGAAGACAGTGCATATAAATAATACTGTGTCCTATAATGAGAGAAATCTGTCCTGAAGAAATATAACAATCTGCCAGAAGGTAGCCAGGTGGCAGCCTATGAAAAATGAGGTTCTGCAATGCAATGCATCCATTTGTGACTTTGCAGTGTTGACTGACATCCAGAAGGACAGGCATGTTGGAGAAAGTAATCCTTGCTTTGATCAAAGACTCACTTGTTGTAAGGACTAGGAGCCAGATGTTTAGGTATGGAAATATTATGGCTCCTCTTAATCTTATATCAACTCTTCTTAGCCTCATGTGAGCTGCTACCACTAGCTCATACTTTGCAAACACCCAATAGGTTTTGGTAAGGCCAAATGGCAAAACTCTGAAATGGTAGTGAATGGCTCCTAACCAGAAACACAGGAGCCTTCTTGCTGTCTTGGCTATTTTTTTGTATACATTAAAGCATCTTGGAGGTCTATACAGAACATCTACTTGCCTTCCCTCAATCAGGAAAGAAGGACTTGTGTCATAACCAACCAGTGCATGGTTTTCTTAACATACTGGTCTAAGCACTGGCATCCAGGATGGACCTGAAGTCCTTCATTTTCATGGGCAATAAAACTAAGCTAGAATAGAAGTTATACCCTTCCAGGTATGTTCTGACCTCTTTGATTGCTCTCTATTATAGAAAATTATTAACCTCTGTTTTGATTGCCTGTTATTAATATAGCGGCATATGTGGAAATAAAAGGGAGGTTGGTCTTAGTTTCCTCAAATGTTGAAGTGAATATGTCAAAAGATTTTTAATACTCTTAACATATACTGGAAGAATCACGCAGCAAAAAAGGTAGGCCAAAAAAGAGTTTATTTTACATGCATGGAGACCTGCCACAAAAAGTTCTTGGTTGTCAGCAGTCTAATTTCTACACACTTTACATGGGTTTTTATACCCTCTTTCGTGCATACACAGCAGCTGGTTACTAGACAAGGAGTTTCAGTCAAGGCTATAAATTCACTCACTGGAGCCTTAGATGGTAAAAAAGTCAGACACAAGATAAGTTGGTGCCTACATCAAGGTAACATCTATGCACTCCTCCTTGGTCAGAGGTCAGTCCCAAGATAGGCCTGTGCCTGGACCAAAGTAGCATCTGTGCATTCCTTTCTGGTCAGCAAATTCCTTACAAGAAAAACAACTCATTTTAGCTTATTTCTTTGCACGCAATGCAGTTTCACATTTTAACCCTTCCTATACAGGATACAAAGATGTTGAACACAAAGATTCTTACTACATTTGGCCCGTCAGATCACTTTGTATCCCCAGTAATACATTTTATTCATACAGGTTTTAACACAATTCATTTTCTGTATATTCAGAATAATAAGCTTTAGTTGCATTGGCAGACAATACACTTGATATTATCATTCGGATGCAAGGAATGCAGCAACAACCCAACAGTAGGAATATAATGGCACCAATACATACAGCAATTAAGACATTCATAAATACTGTTCCCCAATTTCCAAACCAATTCTGGAAAAAGTCAGTCAATGGATTCTGTCCTGGTTTTGTAAGTTCAGAAACTTGTTGTAAGATCTCCAAATGACTGTCTATATTGTGCTCATTGTCAGGAATGAAAGAACAACACTCCTCCTGGATAAGAGCGCAAGTACCTCCTTTCGCCGCTAGGGTGAAATCGAGCGCCATCCGATTCTGCAACACTACAGTCCTCATTGCAGTTAGCTCATCCGTCACCAACTCTAGCGCAGAAAAGTTGCATTGCTCAGAGTTTCTAACAGTTTTGACAGTTTTCTGAGCTCCCAAATAGATTTTACTGTCCCATAGGCTGGAAGAATACCAGCCCAAGAAATGACATCATCGCCCAAGTCCATGTGTGACAGTCCCTTGCTGCTACTGTGGGCCAAATCGTGATGATAGATCCAGGATGCATCAATATTACCTACGGGATTAACAGGTTTATTCACAGCACGTACATTTCGTATTTTACCTTGGGGAAGAGTAAATGAATGTCTTATAGCTGGTGCCAAATAACCCAAAAAACAACTGCCTGACCAATTCCTTGGTAACCATTTGTATGCTTTTTTACCACAGACAAAATAACAGTCATTCACTTTAAGAGTGATATTTACTGGAATAGAATGATTTCCTTTGTCTTGTATCCCTTTAAACAAAAGATCATACACAGATAACATTTTTTCAACAAAACTTGTGACATTAATAAGCCCTGTACTATTAATAAGCACTCTTTAAGGCTTGAAACTTGTTGCACAGTGCCCATCTAATGTACAGTTATGAATTATGGTTACATTACATTGACTCCATCCAACCTTAATTTTTCCAGATCTCTGGAAACATACAGTTCCATTCTGACGACCCATGAGGGGTAATGCTATTTTGTCCTTTACGGCTACCTCCGAAGTCTCAAATAGTAAATTGGTCCATGTATCATTTGCCCCCAAAGGGACTGTACCTAACATCAGACCACCATGTACAGTCGGGATAGCTGTGCATATCCAACAATTTGAAACATTAAAAGACAAAGCATATGCATATTTTAATAGCCTGATACGTGTTAAAAGGTGGATGCCAAGCTGTATTTTCATCTCTCTTTGTTTGGCTAGTTTCGTGTGAAAATAAAAATGGCCACAACAGAAAAACAACACTTATAATCACTAATAACAAAATTATTCTACAATGCCTTTGTGGGAAAGGCTGTCCCCTTCCGATATTTTCCTGCATTGCTACAACAGTCAGAAAAGTTCATACAAAAACAGGATTACTGCTAATCAGTGTTCCTCAGGGGTATTCAAATTCTTTTCCAACTCAAATTTCCTGACAATCTTGCAATGTGTCAGGTGGATCCAAGATGTTCGCTCCTTTATTCGAACTGCTGTGGGTGTCGAAATCAAAACCTGGTATGGACCTTCCCACTTCGGAGAGGCCCACGTTTTTCTTTTAACAATTTTAATCCACACCCACTCGCCAGCCTTCACTTCCAGGATCCTGTTGTTCTTCTGATCTGAAAAATAATCATTCGTTAGAGAAGTGTTAGTTTTTGTCAGCATTTTCCTCATGTAATCTGCTATCTCTTCACCGCCCTCACGTTCCCCAGGCAAAAGACCTTGCCACTGCGGGGCGTAATAAGGTCTCCCATATAGTAGTTCAAATGGTGTGACCCCTTTTGAAGTGGGAGTGGTACGCATGGACAGGAGTGCCAGAGGTAAGCAGTTTATCCAAGACTGATGTGTCTCGCCATGAGTTTACGTAACTTGCCTTTGAGAATGCCATTATGGCGTTCAACCAACCCTGCTGACTGTGGGTGGTAGGCACAGTGATGTTTTAAGTCAATCTGAAAACGGCAGCCAGCTTTTGAATAACTTGGTTTACAAAATGTGTGCCGTTATCAGAATAGATGCATGTGGGTAGCCCAAAATGAGGGATAATATTATTCGTAAGGGCCTTGGCTACCGACAGGGCATCTGGATGTGTTACTGGAAAAGCTTCAACCCATTTTGTAAAAGCATCAATAATGACTAATACAAATCGCTTTTGTTGAACAGGGGTTAGTTCAATAAAATCCAAACAGATTGTGTGAAATGGATACGGAGGCAGCGGGAAAGCTGCGGGAGTGATTCGTACCCCACCACCATGGTATCGTGCACAAAGCAGGCACGACAAACAAAATCGTTTAGCATATGCTATAAAGCCCTTGGTCCAGAAAATTTGCTGGGTCATTTGAACCATAGCAGCAGGGCCCAGATGAGATGGGCCATGCGTCACTAATGAGGCATACCTAAAAAGGTTTGTTGGCAAGACATACTTATCATTTGGACCTACAAAAACTCCTTGCTTCTGAATAGCCCCATATTTAACCCATCGCTGTTTTTCCTGAACTGTACTAAGTTCCTGCATTACTTGCAAAGTTTGTAGATCAAATTTATCTGTAGGATGAAGTTCCTTCTGTGTGGTCTTGAGTGCAAAAGTAGAGGTTAAGGCTACACTTTTTGCAGTTTTGTCAGCTAGTGTATTTCCAAGTGATACTGGATCCTTGGCATTTGTGTGTGCTGCGCACTTACAGATGGCCAATCCCCGTGGCAGTTGGACAGCTTGTAAGAGGTTAAGAATTAAATCCTTGTGGGTTATTTCCTTTCCTGAGGCAGTAACCATTCCCCTATTTTTCCACTGCTGTGCAAAGACATGGACCGTGGAAAAAGCATACTGACTATCTGTGTAGATAGTAACTGCCTTATCCTTGGAAATGGTACATGCTCTGGTCAAAGCAATCAATTCAGCCGCTTGTGCGGACAGATTCCTGGGGAGAGGTTTTGCCTCTAGTACCTTAGTCTCAGTTGTGACTGCATAACCCACTTGTGCAATACCTGCCTCATTCTTACGTGCTGACCCATCTACGAACAGGGTCCAATCTGAATTTGCCAAAGGCTGATCCTTAAGGTCTGGTCTTGGTAAGACATTAGAGTGTATTAAGTCTAAACATACGTGAGGGGCACCGTCATCAGCTGTAGGTAACAGCGTGGCTGGATTAAGAGTGGTGCATCGCTCAATGGTCATGTGTGGTTGTGATAGTAATGTTGTCATGCAGGACAAGTGTCCGCTAGGAGAGAGAAAGGTAACTTTATCCTGTAGAAGTATTACCGCGACAGAGTGCGGTACCCGTAAAGTAAGGTCATGAAACAAAACTAGGGTTGCAGATGCCTGCACGGCCAGTGCAGCTGCGACTACTGCTTGTACACAATGTGGCAACGATCGTGCCACTGTGTCCAGTTTACTGGAATAAAAAGCTAATGGCCTCAACTTATCCCCATAAATTTGCAAAAGAACCGATGTCATAAAGCCCTGCTTACAATCTACTGTCTGAACAAAAGGTTTTGTATAGTCAGGGAAGCTAAGTGTTGCAGATCCTGCTATCAGTTGCTTTACCCTAGTAAATGCCTGTATTGCCTTATCTGTCCATTGCAGCGCGTCATGTGCTGCCATGGGAAGTGCAAAATAAGTTCTGAAAGTGGACTCACTTCCTCTGCATAATTGGGAATCCAACTACGACAAAAGTTAGTTATTCCTAAAAATGACATCATTTCTTTTTTTGTACTGGGCATTGGTGCCTGAAAAATAGCTTCTTTTCTACAGCTATCCAGTTGTCTACCAGCATTTGAAATGGTATAGCCTAGATATCGTACTTCAGCTTTACAAAATTGTAATTTAGATTTGTTTACCTTATGTCCCTCTTTCGCCAAGAAATGCAATAACCGAATAGTTTCGGACTCACAGACAGCCTCCGTGGGTGCAGCCAGTAAGATGTCGTCCACGTATAACAGTAGATGACAGCCATGCTCCGGTTGAAACTGTGCCAGGTTTGTTGACATTTCTTGCGAAAAGATTGTAGGGCTTTCACAATATCCCTGCGGCAGCCTTGTGTAGGTGTACCGCTTGCTCATGAACGTAAAAGCGAACCAAAACCTACTAGTTTCCCGTAGAGGGATGGAAAAAAATGCGTTACTGATATCAATGACAGAAAAATACTTATCTGTGGGAAGGATATCATTTAACAAAACAGATGGATCTGGGACCATAGGAGCCCTTGGTACCACAGCAGCATTCACAGCCTGCAGATCCTGTACCATTCTCCAGGTCCCATCCGGTTTCCTTACTGGGAACAAGGGTGTGTTACACGGTGAATCTGTGCATGGAATTAAAACCCCAGCTTGTAATAGAGCCGTGATCACTGGTAGAATGCCTTCTTCTGCCTTTTTACTTAGCGGATACTGACGCTTGTGAGGTCTAAAGTCGGATTTTGGAGTTATTTTAACCTGTCCTGCTGTTCTTATTAGCCCAATGTCATGTTGCCCGCAGGACCATAAGGAATCTGGCACTGATTGTAACTTTAATTCTTCCTGTGGGGTTAGGAGATATAGTCAGAATGGCCCTCCCCCGGGTGGCGTTAGCCTGTCTTGTGGAGGTGCACTGTTGGTCTAGCCTGGGTGACCCAATTTAGTCTTTGTACCTGCACGCCTTTACATGCCAACTGTTCTGGCGTCATTTTAGCCCATTCAGTAATTTTCTTCCCCACCAGATACCATGCCATTTGTTCTTCCCTTGTTACAGAGACATGTGCAATAGAATTATTGCGAAAAAGTAACTGCATATCTTTTGTAAGACTGCATGTAACTGCAGAATTTCCTGCTTTATCCCAATATAGGTTTTGTAACAAGATTTTTGTGACCTTGTGTTTAAAGAATTGCTCTTCATATTTGTCGTCTGGTCCTACATACTTTCTGTAGTACATTGTACAGTGTAGTTGTTTAGCTACCACTGGCGGTTGTGTGCCATATTTGCTTAAGGCCAAATTAGTTAGCTCATTTACTACATTTTGTGGTCCAGTTTCGACAAGATCATTACTGTACCAGTAGTGTAAATCACCCTGCCCCACCTGCAACATAACATCTTGAATTTCTACTCGTTTGGCTAGAATCCCTGATGCAGTCGGCACAGCTGCTATGCCAAATACGTGCATCAAATCTCTCCCTAATAAGTTTACAGGGCAAATTTTGGAAATAATGACTCGAAATCTGATAGTTTGGTTAGTTTCAGGGTCCGTGAACCATAAGGGTTTAGATAGTGGTTCTTTATAAATGCGGCCATTGGCTGCCTTGACTAATACATAGTCATCAGAAGTTACATCAGATGGCACTGCAGAGGTTTTTAGCAGGGTCCTGGAGGCCCCTGAATCGCACAAAAATTCTACATCCTTCCCTTCTACTTGAAGTGTGATAATCGGTTGTGCCTCTAGCTGCATAGTTACAGCCAGGGCTGTTAAATTAACAACCTGATATTCGCCTTCGTCTGAAAAATCAGTCATTTCATTCTCCCATCCTGCACATTCTCCCTTACCCTCTTCGTTTATGTCCTCAAAAGCTTCCTTTTCACTCTGCCTTATTGAGTCTGGCCCATCAGACTTTTTGTCCGGGTCTGATTCACCTCCACCACCATCATATAGTCATGCTGACTCGTGATCCGGGGTGGTTTTAGTTCTTTCAGAAGACCGGCAATCCCTGGCAAAATGTCCCTTTCTGCCACATTTGAAACATTCTCCTCTTTTCTGTCTGCCTTCATAATCTTCGGAATGTCCCACATTCCCTCTTCCTCTGCCCCTGCCTCTGCCCCTTCCTCTACCCCTGTTAGTCGGACCTTGCAGTAGCATAAGTGTCCCATCTTCACTCACTGTAAAGGTTTGAGCTTGTTTCTTTTTCCTTTCTTCTAAATATTTTTCTGCATGTCTTGCATACTCCAGTAAGGGTTGCAGACGTGCCGTCCTATGGTCTATCATATGTTTGTGAATGAAGTTACTGATTGCAGTCCTACATCCTTTTAAAAGGCATTTTTAACTGTTGTTCATAAGGTGAATCATTTTTTTGATTGGGTGGTTTGCTTATTCCACTATGGTTATCAAAACACTGGGTAAGTCTGTGCAAGTAGTTGTCTACTTTTTCATCGTCTTCTTGTACACATCTATTGATACAGGTCCAGTCTGCCCTAGGCTTCCATTTTTCCATAATACGGTCTAGTAAATCCTTAACCTGCTTTTGGTGGGAGTCTGAATTGTAGGCAAGTGGTCTATCATCTTCCCTGGTTATGGGGTCCCAGTCCCCACAGACCAGGTGCCAGTCGGGACCCAAAATTTGTCGAACTACTTGCTCCAGCTCTACGGCATTTAGCTTGTAACTTTCTATCATGCCTGCGATATCTTCACAAAACTTGGTCATGTCTAATTTTGGATGTGGTATGCCCTCCACAGCTTTTCGGATGTCTTCCCGTGTCCAAGGTCGGTAAACTAAAATAGTGGGACCTTGACCGGGTGTTCCTGCCTGTGGATTTGCTACTTCTATAAGGGGATATGAGTCTGCAGATACTATATTTAATTCATCTTCTTGCATTTCAGCTTCCTTACGCGTCCATTCTGATTTATCTATATTACGGTTTGAGTTCCAGGGTTTCACCTACTTGTTTTGTCAGTACTACAGAGGGTACAGTTTTATCCTGATTCTCTGTGTCATTTTCCTGATACTTGGGTGGACTAACCATGTCTTTTCTAACCGGGATACAAGGGGGGCTGTCGGTCTACGACAGGCAACAGATGTCTCGTCATCCTCTTTTCGGACAAAAAATGCATCTTTTGCACTCGAGCCACCATCTCCCTTATTTGAAAATTGTTCCCTATGTCTCTTATTAGCTTCTTCTAACCATTTCTGTGCTTGAGGAAATCCTACCTTTTTGTTTCTTAACCTTACCTCCTGTGTCCCTCGCAGGTCTCTCACTAGATTTTGACATTCTGATTTATTCAAGGTACCACTAAACCCATAGTCTTTCTTCCATTTTTTATATATTTCAAGTTTTCGGATGTAATTTAAACATATATTCCTCATCCTCAGTCCTTTTATTTAAGCAGCCCTTCCTAACACAACAACTGCTTCCTGTTCCCATTTTTCTTATTTAAAAGAAAAACTGTTTCCTTTTCCTGAGATCTCTACCGGTCTTTTGTAAAATTTTAAACAAAAGAAATTCCTTTATGACTAGTCCCTTAATAAAAACTTTTACAAATAAAAAGCTTACCTTACTGCGGATCTTCCGCCTCGTTAAATCACCGTCCACGGATCGAATCTAAGAGTGACTGGCCTCTACTTACGACTTCTTGTCGGAGGTCTTTTCATTCAAGGGAGCCGAGATTCGTTCTCACCTTCCTGTTCAGTTTTTTCAGTCCCTCTTATGCGATTCGTACCGTGAAGAGGTGGCCCCACGTTCTTAGCCAGAAATGTCACAAGATTTTTAATACTCTTAACATATACTGGAAGAATCACGCAGCAAAAAGGTAGGCCAAAAAGAGTTTATTTTACATGCATGGAGACCTGCCACAAAAAGTTCTTGGTTGTCAGCAGTCTAATTTCTACACACTTTACATGGGTTTTATACCCTCTTTCGTGCATACACAGCAGCTGGTTACTAGACAAGGAGTTTCAGTCAAGGCTATAAATTCACTCACTGGAGCCTTAGATGGTAAAAAAGTCAGACACAAGATAAGTTGGTGCCTACATCAAGGTAACATCTATGCACTCCTCCTTGGTCAGAGGTCAGTCCCAAGATAGGCCTGTGCCTGGACCAAAGTAGCATCTGTGCATTCCTTTCTGGTCAGCAAATTCCTTACAAGAAAAACAACTCATTTTAGCTTATTTCTTTGCACGCAATGCAGTTTCACATTTTAACCCTTCCTATACAGGATACAAAGATGTTGAACACAAAGATTCTTACTACAGAATAGTTTCCCTATATTATGTCCCTTACCCACCTGTTTTGTATGGTAGCCATCCATGCCTGCAGGTGAAGGGACAGATGGCCCAAAATGCCTCTAGAATAGGGCAGTTTGATTAGCTGTCAGGGGGTTCTGTTGTTGATTCCCAGGGGAAAGAACACATAAACAATGATTCTGTGGAAGCCCTCTGTCTCGAGGACAGTGTCTACTGAAGAAACCGCATCAACTTTGTGGACCTCTAGCCTGTCGATGTTGAATGGTTGCTGTTGTGTCTTATGGTAATACAAATTCTTGGTACCCTTTTGAGTCTCAGAAGGTCCTCCAAGGGGCCAAGAATTTGATACCCACAGCTGCCAGTATCATCCCTTCCTGTTCACTCCTGAGCAACTTCTTTTTCACCTTGGTTCCAAATAAGACAGTCCCATAAAATGAGATAATGGTGACAGATGCCTTGAATTTCTCTGCAAAATTTCAAAGGCTGAGCCAAGAATGGCACCTCAGAGTTATAACTACTCTAGCTGCTCCATTGGTGACACTATGAATATGCCTCGTGGACAGCAATATGATACTGAGCACCATCAAAACTTGTGACTCCAGCAGATGTCTGGCAACACTGGCCTGCATATTTTTTAGTGATTCCAGAGTTTCCTCTGCTGGTCATATGCATCATTTAATTGAGACCTCTTTGTAGCAAAGGTATATAATAAGAACACATGCTTCCCCATGCAGTTCATCACCCTGGAATGCCTATTATGAGAATGAACCACAGGAGTCTCATCAGCGGGCTCCTTCTTGGTTGCAACTGCTAACACAATTGAATCCACAAAGGTTGCTTTGACTCCATTAAAGCCAGTCCTTGGGAGGATGCAGGATATGGCCAGTATTCCTTGGAATGGGTTCTACCACAATGGGATATCTCTAAGTCCATTCCACAACCAAATCTACCATATAGTCTGCAGGGGGGGGGGCACCCAAGATGTAGATTAAGCTGCCCAAAAGGGCTCTTGCAGCATGTCATTTGGTGAGGAGATCAGTGGGCTAAAATAATCCCTGTATCATCAAGGACTTCTCCAAAGGTGGGGTTATCTGAAGAAGACTACAGAGAACTTTCCCTTCATTGAGATCAGTATCTGGTGTTAAGGACTCAGCTGAGGCATCCAGGTTCTTCCTTTTGCACCTCCTCTTCCTTGGAGTACTCAGAGTGGTGGACTCATCTGAGTAATCTAAGGAAAGGTGTTCTCCCAATGGGCAGGATCTTAAATGGCCTTTTGGAGCAACTTTCTGGGACTGTGATTTAAGACAGAAGTCTCATAACTGTGTGGTATCTTAGGGTGATGATGCATCTGAAGCTACCAACTAAGGGAGATATCCAATGGTCTTTCCAAAAATGTGAACACTGATGTTGCTCCCATTAGAGATGGTGTTACTAATACCATCACCACTTTTGATGCATAAGACAAGGACAATGAAGGACCAACACTAACAATTCTCAGGTCCAACTGGAATTGAACTTAGTTTCAGCACCAGTGGATCAAATGCCAAGAGTTCCAATGCAAACAATTCCCCAAAGGAAAGGGGACTCAGTCTTGACATTGAATCGTTGACATGAAATCCCCATTACCTACAGGTCATCATCATCATCAAAAGAGTAGATATTAAGACAGCACAAATGTAGCAACCTCTACCAGTGCAGAGAAAGAGATGGCACTGGAATAACTCTTGACTCTAGCACTCCTACTGCCACAACTAGGCCTGGAAAGGAGCACGAGAAGTAGAAGGAATTGTCCCTACGCTGTCCGCACCAGAAACTAAGGGGGCCAAGAGAACACTCACCTCATCTGAGCCTTAACCAAGGCTTGCATCATTTTGCATCAATCAGTGCATGCAGAGGGACTACTGACAGACTTAGAAGACCTCACAGACAAGGCAAAAATGATCTAGCTTCCACACAGTGGAATAACCCCCTCTTTCTGAAGACAAGCTACCTAGAATTATTCTCAGAGATGGATCTGACATAACTATGACCTCCAAGTTCCAGGTGGAGATGGTAGAAAAGTCAAACAGGAGCTAAAAATGCTTAGAGACAGAGAGGTCAGTTCTGAGAAGTTTAAGGGAGGAAGAATGACCAGCAGATGTGGGATCCTACAGCCATCTCTTCTCATCTTTATCCAGGCTCTTGCGCTCTGAGAGAAGACATCCATTGAGAATAAGCTTATTGTGACATTCTTGTGCCATTTGTGATTCAAATCTTTATATACCTCATAGTCCTGCTAAACATGCTGTGGGCCCAGACAAACCTCATATACGTCATTGGTGTCCAGTGGTGGAGTTCTGCAGTTGCAAAGGCTACACTTCTTAAAGACCTCGGCCATTTTGTTATGCATGTTGCAAAAGAGTAATGGAAATCCTATACCACCTTCAGAGGAAAAACTCTTTCTCATTAGGGCATGCAAGATACTGCCTAGAATAAAATTTAACAAGACAGATATCAGAAAATATTTAATAACTCTTTCTCTCAAATAAAAGTTACAGGAGGAACACTCACTAAAAACAGGCCTAACATCCAAGGGAGATGGGAGGATAACAGGGAAAAAAGTTAAAAAAGCATTTTAGAGACACAGAAGGGAGGAGGCTGAACTAAGAAAAACAATCACTGAAAACAAAACTACCCAAATATCTGTAAATATTTTCTGTAAATAACAGGAAATGTGATTGTTCACTTATGTACTCTAGCAGCTGGCAGACCACACCCGATCCCTCTTAGCAGCAAATGAGATTGGAGAAATAGGAGCTGGGCATTGTCGGACGAGGAAAGGAACTCAAGCTCTGTCAAAATATTGAGAGTTGATGCCACTAGCATAACCTCACAACTATTCAAAGGGAGCAGGTCATGGAGGCGCTTGTTAAGGCCAAAAATACAGCCTCAGTGGGCTTGAACAATATCCCAGGATACCTCCTAAATAGCTGGAAACAGGACCACTTGTGTAACTTTTCAACAATAGCATAAAAATGGGCTTTGTACCATCAGAATGGAGGACTGCAACGGTTATCTACTTTACAAGGTTGAACCATCAAATTACCTTGGTAATGACAGACCTATTAGTCTGACTAGTCTAATATACAAAGCTATGAAATGAATTCTCAAGGAAATTATCAACAAAGACATAGGCAATCTTCAAACACTGGACTCAACCCAGTTTGGCTTTGTCAATGGAAGATCATTGCTACTAAACCTTGTGAGCTTCTTTGAGAAGGTCATCAAGGCAATGGATGAGAGAAAAATGATGCATACCAACTACCTGAACTTGACTAAGGTGTTCAGTATAGTACCTCACTCAGGTATGGTTGACAAACTCAAAAAAATTGGGCATAAACCCCTATAATACTCACTGGATTGCCAACTGGTTCACAGACAGGACTCAAGAAGTCAGGATTGGTGAGTCCACCTCCACTAAGAGACCAGTCACCAGTGGGGCACCTCAGGGCTCCATGCTGGGATCTCTCCTATTTGGTATCTACTTGTTAAGAGTCAAAAATCTTTGGCAGACCAAGTTCACAGATGACTGCAAATTGGGAGCTATCACAGTTTCTCCTGTGATGCAAACATCTTACATGAGAGTCTAATACAGACAAATGACTACTACCAAAGTCACAGAATAAAATTCAATGGCAAGAAATACATTATAGTGCCTTTTTGGAAAACTGACACCCAGGCTAATTATTCCAGCGATAACACACCCCTTAGAGTTGACCCAGTAATCAGGGAACTGGGAACACATGTAGACAATAATCTGGCTCCTGACCAACATGTGGCCAAGGTAGAATGAAAGTCATTCTATGTCACCCAGCTTATAAATAAGGGCATGGCATCCAGGTTCAATGAAGTTATAGTGCTACTTTATTTAGCCATTATCAAGCCCATTATTGAGTGTAATCCCCCCTTCAGAATGTACCTGACCAAATATATGCAACAGTTGGAACGCTCACAATGGTTTCTTACCAATAGAAACCAGGGTACAAATACACTGTCATATATGGACAGCCTTAAAGCCCTGTTTCTATACTCTGTCTCTGTCTCCTACAAGTTACTGAGAGGCAATCTATGCCTGGCATACAAGGCATGCTTGGATCCAGCTCTGATGGACCTTTTGCACAAATGCAAAATGAACAACATCAGAACCACTAGATCCAAGGATTTAAACTTTGCTTGTGACATAAAACATGCTGATGAGACAAGAGTCACAGGATCCTCATTTTCTGGAAAAGGTTCCCCATCCATGTGAAGCAGAGTCCATCCCTAACTCTATAGCCTTGACCAATAGATGGGAAATTGGAAATTCACCCTTGGTCTGGCCCCCATGTCTTAGACAGACAGAGGCATACAGCAATGCCCAGCTAATATACCCTTTCCACATAACCTCTAGAAATGTCTTAATATACATCCTCCTAATAAATGCACATGATACACAAGGACACAATTGGGTTGGATTGCACAGCTTGGCTTATAAAGTCCCTGGTTCTTATTAGTCTAGTATATAACTATGAACTCTGCAGTCAGTTCTTCAGTGTGGAAGTGTACAGAATGGATAATATAATATAGGTAATTTAGCTACAGAGATAGTTTAATTACAACTATTGTAGTACATGGAATGTGCTGGTTACATTCCAAACATAGGCAAGAAAATTCACTTGGTATGCATCTCTCTGTCATCAAAGAAGCACATATCAAAAGTTGTTATTCACCGTTTTAAGCTGTTGTGCTCTTTTCTTTTCTGCTCTGATCTCATGTTAGAGCACACAGTACAGCCACCACGGAATGTTCCACTGAAAAAACGTTCACTACTTTAAAAGCCGTATCTCCCTTCACCCCCACGCTAAAAAATAAAACTGCAACAGAATTAAGTATCCAACAGCTTATAAAGCTATTGGCCAATCAAAAAAAGAAGTTATGTCTTACCATAATGTTCCATCTGTATTGTTGATCCTCGTTCAGTCATTACGCATGGGTATCAGTTCTGACCTCAGAACCGAGCCAGCCATTTTCCAAGCTCGTGTCAGCTTCAAACTCTCGAGCTAAACTATTACCCATAATCCCCCTCTCCCTGTTACCTCAGATTGAGTTTGCAAGTCAAAAGAAGGTAGAGGCTACCTCTGGTCAAATAACCTAAGAGAACCAGATGGTGAGATCCACTAGAAGCCACAGGAGGGGGAAGGAAGGAGGGTCGTAATGACTGAACGAGGATCAACAATACAGATGGAACGTTATGGTAAGACATAACTTCTTTATCTGATATTGTTAATTCTCGTTCATTCCTTACGCATGGGACAGAGTCCCCAGCTACCTCTATTTCTGGGAAGCTCTCATGGAAGGACATTCCTGTGCACCATAGAACCGAAAGATGCTCTTCCCCTGGAGGCCAAATCCAATTTGTAATGATTGATGAAGGTATGAGGCGTAGCCCAAGTTGCAGCTGCACAGATGTCATGTAAAGAAGCTCTGGTATGGAAGGCAGCAGAAGTTGCCACCGACCATGTTGAATGAGCTTTCATGGTGGTAGGCAACGAGATATTACGTTGTGTATAAATGAAGGTCACACAGTCCTTCAACCATCTAGCTAATGTGACCTTAGCAGCAGCAGATCCTAATCTAGGTCCAGAAAAGGCCAAAAATAACTGGTCAGATTTACGAAAGGACCTAGTCCTGTTTAAGTAAAAATGGATTTGCCTGTGGATATCTAGGTTATGTAGGCAATACTCTCCTCTGTTTGAATGATTGGGAAAGAAAACTGGCAATTCAATGGTTTGATTAATGGACATTTCAGAGATCACTTTTGGCAGAAATGATGAATTAGTTCTCAGAGACACTCTATCGCTATGAAAAATCAGTATGGACTCTTGATACATAAAGCTTGAAGCTCAGAAATATGTCTGGCAGAAGTAATGGTGACCAAAAACAAGGTTTTCCATGACAAATGCTTGAGGTCGCAAGAAGAAGCTGGTTCGAAGGGTGGCATTGTCAGAGCTTGTAGAACTAATGATAAATCACATGGTTGAATAGGTTCTCTAAAAGGTGGTTTCAGATGATTCACACCTTTTATGAAGGTCTTGCACAATTTGTGGGACATAAGAGAGGAATTTTGAATACCCTCATGGAAATTAGAAATTGCAGCCAAATGAACTCTAATGGATGGACCCGATTGGAAAAGGTCGGCCAGATAGTCTAGTATTATCGACACTGGTGCAGAGAAGGGATCTACTTGTTTATCTTTCAGCCAACAGGTAAATCTTTTCCACTTGCTCAGATAAGTAATTCTAGTAGAAGACTTATAAGATGCAATGAGAATGTCACATACTGGTAAAGAAAGATCATTCTGCATGGCAATCAAGGGAATTGGAGTAGCCAAGCTGTGAGCTTCAGGCTGTTCAAGTTGGGATGAATCAGGTTCTGTGGATGTGAGATCAACTCCGGAGTTGGATGGAAAATCCATGGTCAATCTAGTAGGTGAGGCCAAAGGAAGGGGAACCAAATCTGTAGAGGCCAATATGGTGCTATGAGGATCACCTTGCTCTTCAACCGATGGGCTTTCTTCAGAAACTGGGGAATGAGGGGAAGGGGTGGGAATGCGTAAAAAAGACCCGAGGGCCAATCGTGGACAAGAGTGTCCCTGGGTGACTGTCCCAGAGGGGGAATCAGGGTGAAGTAGTTGCTGCATTTGTAGTTGGTCGGGGATGCAAAGAGGTCGCAGCAAGGATGGCCCCAGCAGTGGAAGATCTCCGCCGCTATCAAGGGATTCAGGGACCACTTATGAGGTTGAAGAATGCATCTGCTGAGTCTGTCTGCTATCACGTTGGAACTCCCAGAAATGTGCATTGCTAGAAGAAAACTGTTGGTAGCCATCGCCTATTGCCATATCCTCATGGCCTTTCGACAAAGGAGATAAGATTTGGTTCCACCTTGCTTGTTGATGTACCAGACCACCGCCATGTTGTCTGATTGAATCGCAATCATCCCAGATGGCAGTAAGGGATGGAATGCTTGCAACACCAGAAGTACCGCCCTCAGATCTAGAACATTTATATGCAGATGGGCTTCCAGTTCGGACCAAGTGCCTTGGACTGTCTGTCCCTGGCATAGCCCCCCCCACCCCATCAGGGAGGCGTCCGTGGTCACTGTGAACTTGGGTTGCTGGGGGGAGAAGGAGCGAGACCATTGTGACAGATTGTGTGTCATCCACCAATTTAAATCCTGTTTGCACCTGTTGTTTACTCGAATCATGGCTGAAAGAGGATGCTGAAAGGGATACCATTGGGTGAGTAGAAGCCTCATGTGAAACCTGGCCAGGGGGACAATGGTGATGGAGGTTGCCATGGAACCCAACAGCTGTATAACCGAGTGAGCCATGGATTTCTCCCTTGAAAGGATTGGAATGAGTTGTTGCTTTATCCTTAAAATTCTGTGCTCTGGAATGGCAGCTCTGCAGTTCTTTTTGTCCAAAATAACCCCTATGAATTCTGTCGACTGAGATGGGGTGAGACTGGATTTTTGCCAGTTTATGGTTATGCCTAGCCTTTGTGCAGTGAGGAGAGAGTATGCCAGGGCTTCTTCCAGTAGATGTCTGGTGGGGGTGGAAATGAGCCAATCATCTAGGTATGGAAACACCTGGAATCCTTGAAGTCACAAGTGAGCTGTGATGACTGCCATGCACTTTGTGAATACTCTGGGGGCTGTAGAGAGTCCGAAGGGCAGTACTCTGAACTGGTAGTGACTGGCTCCCACACAGAAGCGCAGAAATCTTCTTGATTGCCTGTCCACTTTTTTGTGGTAGTACACATCTTGAAGATCTACTGAGCACATCCAATCATCTTTTTCCAAAAGTGGGAGGATAGACTGTATAGTGACCATCTGGAATTTTTGTACTTGCACAAACTTGTTCAATACACTGAGATCCAAAATTGGTCTCCAGTCCCCGGTTTTCTTTGGCACCAAAAATAGTCTTGAGTAGAATCCGGATCCTGTCTGGTCTGGAGGGACTATTTGGATGACTCTCTTTCTTAGCAGCTTTTCTATCTCTAGTGCTGCTTCTTCCCTTTGACTGGGTGGAACATCGGGAAGGTTTTTTGAATGGACAGGAAATATATCGAAGGGGATATGATAACCTCTGGTTATAATCCTTTGTACCCTTTGGTGATGGTTAGCCAGGCAGAAGGGTACAAGGAGAAATGACCCCCAACCACCTCCAGAGGAAAGGAGTTGGGCCACTCTTCAGGAGTGCTGGTAGGGTTGGCCAGGGAAAGAGTCCCTGGAACCCTGGTTACACGGACCCCCTCTGCCTCGAAAGGAGCGTCTTTCCTGTGAGCTTTCCCCTCTGCCTCTAGAGGAGAACTCGGCCTGTGTGTCACGGAAAGGACTCTGAGATTCCTTGAACCATATCTTCCCACTCTTTTGGTTTCGGGAGAAAGCACGTTGAGGGGAAGAATAATGGACACCTACGGCAGAAAGGGTCTTACCGTCCTGTTCACATCTGGCCAGTTTGCTTTTAACTTTGGGTCCAAACAACGAAGAGGCCTCTATGGGAGCATTAGGAAAGGAAGCCTTAAAGGGTTTCGTGAAATTGCACAAGTGCATCCAGGTATTTCGTCTCAAGACCGCAGCTGAACCCGCTGCTCTAGCTGCTCCTTCTGATGCGTGAGATATCTGTCACATAGAGGAGTTAGATATTGACTCAATGGTGGCCAGCTGAGAGGCCACTTTGTCAAGAACCTCATCAGGCATGGCACCAGCCAAGATTTCAGAGAGCTCAGAAATCAGATCCCTTTGAAGCCTGGTAAAGTGTGCCATATAATTCAGGGACTTGATAGTAAAGGTCGCTGATGCAAAGGTGCACTTCCCTATCCTGTCCAGGGCCTGGGACTCTTTGTTAGGCGGATGGACAGTCTGGCTTTCTTCTTCTGCCAGATCCTTTTTTGTTGCAGCCACCACCACCAAAGCATCCACAGGAAGACCTTTTGACCAATGGGGATCCATAGCAGGGGGGGACAAAATCTTATCTGGCCTCCAGGGAATAGCTTTGGCAGTGTCAGGAGCCTTCCAAGCAGGCTGCACAATAAGCCAGACAAGTTCATAGGCAGGTAGAGTAACCCAGGAGGTAGGGGGCCGGGCGCGAAAGGCCTGCAGGAACACAGATTCCTTAGAGGTCAGATTGGAGGAGTGCCAGTCACCTCTCTGTTTCAGGATTTTGAGGATATCACCAAAGGATACCTCACAGGGTGACCGAGGGGATCCCTCCCCCTCATGAAAATCTGTGTCTTCAGTGAGGGACTCTTCTGTGGAGTCCATGTGCTTCCTCTTACATGAACTTTTCTGGTGGACTTCCTCAGCGGGAGAAGCTGGGGAAGACAGCGGAAAAGGGGTTTCCTGTGTGAATATGTGCTGAGGCCCTTGCACCCGGTGTCCGCTCGGTGCGACTTGTGAAACCAGTGCACCACAGGAGGGTGGAGGGATAGGCAGTCCAGTATCGCCAGCAGCAACGAAAGCCTTCTCCATCAGTTGGAAGGCTGGTCCATCTGAAGAGGAGTGAATGTCCAGGACAGGGGTCACCTCTCCACTAAGTGGCTCAGTCTGCCGACTCGGAGTCCCCGGGTGGCTGTGGAGCAGCAAATTATGCGCGTCACAAATGACATCCTGGGTCATAGCAAAACTTTCCTGCCACGAAGGCAACTGCAGTTTCTTAGTGAGATCCATAAAGGGAACTGCAGAAGGGGAAGACTGTTCTATATCCATGGACTTCAAAGGCAATGAAGGAGGAGAATAAGAAGGGGACCTTAGAGATGGGTGATCACTTCCCAAGGAAGGATAGTTCCTGGGGGGGTGGGATATCTCTGGCCAAGAGCACTTGATCCACAAGACGCAACACATTGTGTTCAGAAAGGCTTCTAGAGGACCTCACACAGACTGAGGGAAAAACAGGCCTGTCCACAGAAGAGGCAAACTCGGTGCCCATCTCACCAGTCTGCACCGAGAACACCGGTGCTGAGAGAGACTAGACTACGGGTGTCTGCACCGAAGAAGTTATCAGTGCCGAGGTCACGGTCTGCACTGACAGGGATCGGTGCCGAAGTGGTTGTTGATTCCGAAGCTGGAACCGACAAAACTGGAGTCAACAATAAAGGCGTCAGTGCCGAGTAAGATGTCGGAGCCGATGTGGTCAAGGTCTGCACCGACTGAGCCATCAGTGCCGATACAGTAGTAATAGTCTGAACCGAGGAGCCCCTCGGTGCTGATATAGTGAAGGCTGCAGGAGAAGACGGAGCCAAGATCACTAATGGAGCCGAAGACCTCGGTGCCGAAGGTCTAGGCACCAAAAGCACTGGGGCTGACTGACTGAGCTCTGGAGCTGAAACTTTAGCCTTTTTAGGTTTTGGTTGGCGGGAGTCCCCATCCGGGGACGAAGGCAAAGATTTAGCCTTGGTAGGAACTTCCAAAATTTTCTTATGGGCTCTAGGAGGGGTTGAGGCCTCCAACCCAGAAATATCCTCTGAAAAGGGAGATTTAAGAAGTCCCTTCAGCAACAACTTATTTTTCCTTTCTAATAAAGTTCTATTAGAAAAATTTTTACAGATAGTACAGGGAGGGTCAACAGATAAGTGGGAAGCCCCCAAACAATAAACGCACAAAGAGTGTGCATCAGATGTAGCTAATTTGTGTCCACAATCAGAACACTGTTTAAATCCCAGACTACCTTTCTTATCTGCCATGATAGAAAAAGTAGATAGGGTAAGAGACAATGAAAAATAAACTTTTCTGACAGAAAAAGTAATATAAATGACTATTTGACAACAAATAACTATACTTAGCTCAAGAGAAGCAGCTTGACATGACTGAATGGCAATGCAGCAAACAAAATCTGAGGTAACAGGGAGAGGGAGATTATGGGTAAGATTTTAGCTCAAGAGTTTGAAGCTGACGCGAGCTTGGAAAATGGCTGGCTCGGTTCCGAGGTTGGAATCAATACCCATGCATAAGGAATGAACGAAGATTAACAATATCAGATCTACAGTTCTGCTCCCTAAAGAAATCTTGAGACTCTAACAACAGAGTCCTGAGATACTGCAAAAATAAGACTGAAAATACAGAACAAATACTGAACATCACACGTCTCCTTTAAACTTTGCGCCCCCCAACTTATATATACCAACTCCAAGATTGCTATACTTTGGAGAAAAAAGAATACTCTGTGAAATGGCAATATTTTTTAAACAAGAAACATCTTTATAAATTGTCACTTATGACATAGGCAATCATACATTTATATAAATGAAAGCAAACCATACTGACATAATTTTGGTTGCAAACATTATAAATCACTTATAATTTATCCAGTTACTGTCAGTCAAACATTACATAGCTCATTCAAATCCTGCCTTCTTTTAAACATCATTCCTCCTCTGCCTGTATTGTTCTCACAATTCTCATTTGTTTTCTATGTAATTTGCTCCTATCCTTTTCTAAAGATCTCATTTTCAGTTGTTTTATCTCTGTTACTATAGTCACTACTAGTACACTTGGTTCAGACGTTGATTTACATTTTCTAGTAATTGCTTTTTAGGCAGCCACCATAATTAGACTTAACAAGGCCTTACTTGTCTAGGCAATTCCGATTCTGTATCATAGTACAAAAAATAATTTTCTTAGTTACACCAATTTGCTTACCTAGTATTTCTGATAGAGTAGTCTGCAGGAATTTTTTAAAGTCTGCAACTCATTACAATCCCAGAAGATATGTTATCAATTCCCTCTTTCTTCCACATCACATCTCCAACATTTGCTATCTACCTGAGGAAAATTTTTTTGAAATCTGCTTGGAGAATGAAAATACCTATGCAAACACTTCCAAGCAAAGATCTTAAATCTTCTAGACTTTGTAGCATATGTGGGAGACATACATATATCCTCCCATTGATTCTTTGTGAATTGCTTGTCCAGTCTTTCTTTCCAATCCTTTCTAACCTCCTCTAATTGATTCTTACAGTTATCATGCAATATTTTATATGCTTTACTAATTATTCTTTTTTTAACAGCAGCTTCGGTTCTAGATTTTACTAAAAACTCTACCAGAGCTGGTCCTTTGCTTCAGATCTCCCTATTTTTTTCTCTTTGCCTATACTCTGATATCAATCCTTGATAGGGGAGGCAATCTCCAGCCTGCACTACAAATAAATTCTTTGCACCTTCCCATTCTATTACCTGTCCCTCTCTAATTATTTACTCCCAATACCTTGGTTCTTTTGGAAGTTTTCTCCAATAAATTCCAGACCTGCTTGCCTATTGTCTGTATCCCTAATTGCAGTCACCTCTATCGACAGAATCTCCTTTCTCCATCCCTGTGTTGGCTTAGTTCCTAGAATACTTTCTGGTACTTTATGAATATAATATTCTATATGGCTATTGTTACTCTCTGTATGGATTTGCATCCAAAATCCCACCTTCTCCTGGTTTCTTGAGCTGCCCCCGTTTCATCATCATCCCTTTCCACTTTGAATTATAACTTTCTGCTTGTGCTATGTATTGGAGCCTTAATTGTGTAGCTCTAAAATATCCCTTCAAATCAGGTAATATCAAACTGCCTTGTTCTTATGGAAATCAGCTTATCCCACTTGACTCTTGTTGTCCTCCCCTCCCAGAAAAAAAATCCTTCAGCTCTTTATTAACTGCTATCCACAACTTCTCTGGTTGATAAAAATATGCCTGACCTGTGTATAAAACTAAAGGGACTACAAGCATTTTAACTGCTTGCATCTTGCTATCCATATCTATAAAACAGAGCGTCCCAATTTCTCAGTTTTTGTATTATCTTTTGTTTAGTCTCCTTGCACATATCCTTTGCTGCCACACCAGAATCCTTTTTAATCCATACTCCTAAGTACTTCGGTTTATCATGTCCCCATAAATATAAATATTGCTGGACCAATTTGTGCGTGGGTGTATAGTTTACAGGTATTGCCTTTAGCTTCTTGCATGTTGTAGCCTGAAAAGACTTGAAACTGTCTCAAAATGTTTCCACAACAATGAAATGTCCTTTTCTGGTTTTATCATTTATTTTATTTTATTTTACATTTGTTTACCGGGAGAGTCCAACTGGGCATAAAACCCTTTTTCAGTGGAGAAAAGCTCTATTGTTAGTACACTATTATGTTGGTAGAAAGAAAATTGCATAATACACTAAAGAAAAAAAAACAGTAACAGACATTCATAACAGTAAAAAAGACTAGAACAGAATAAATTGGTCAAGTGGGAAACAAGACCAATAATCTTATATAACAATGCTTCTAGAAGACAGTTCTTACAGTAGTAGCGGGTGGTGACACTGTATACAATGAGAGTGCAATTACAATACTTAGTCTTATATATATGTAGCATAGCAAACTGAAGACTTAAAATCTGATAGATATTAACAGTGAGAAAGAAAAAAAAACATCATAAGATAGTAATTTGACTTAAATTTAATGCTCATTACATATGCAATTAAAATTTTAAAATCAGCTAGTTATGTACATAAATATAAAGATGAAGTACAAAATAACCAAGTTATTGAAAAGTTTTATAGTGAATCAGGAAACGGGGCAAAAGGAATAGAAACACCATCCAAGAAAGAAGAAATAGAGACATTTTGGAGGAAATATCTATGAAGATCCTGTGGAAAATAACAAAGATGCTAAATGGATAGAAAAAGAAAGAATAAGAAGTTCAAATATACAGGATATGAAATGGGATAAAGTAATGGCAAGAAAATTTGAAAAAAAGTTAAGAAAAGATCATAGCGTGATACAGTGGTACAGGGGTTATGGATAAAATAATATCATCTGCAAGTAGTCAGCTTTTCTTGACTACCATACCAATTATATCCTTGAATTTCTGATTCCCTTATTTCCTTTGCCAATGGTTCTAAACATAATGCAAATAACAAAGGGGAAAGAGGACACCCCTGTCTGGTTGTTCCTCTCAAACAGAAATTGTCAGAGAGGAACCCACCCACTTTAATTTTCGCCTCCAATCCCTCATACAGTCTCTTAATCAACCTTACAATTTTATCAGGGAATGCAAATGCTTCCATTTCCCTGTTCATAAACTCTTACTTACTCTGTCATATGCTTTCTCTGCATCAAGACCCACCAATAATAACTGTATTTTCTTACAGAGAAATAGCTGTCCTGAACTAAGTACATGTAAGAACAGATTTTCGGACATTTGGACTCCATATCTCTGGATTCGGTAATGCAGGTCCTGAGATTTTAAATGATTACCTACAGTTCACTTCTGGTTGTTATCTGTAACCATGTTAAGTGAGTTATTCCTTTAAATGCTGTAAAACATTTTACAACCATACACATTTTTCGTCTTAAACTTGTAGCGTTTGGGAGCAGCTAAAGCTCCAAACACTACAAAGAATTATGATTGGATTTTACTGCTCGTAACCCACGTATTTGTTTTCAAAATGGATGCCAAGATTCACCTCTCAAGCTTTACTATTGGGGTGACTTTCTTGACTTCCATTTCCTGAGCAGATAGATCAGAGGTTCAATCATACTCCTGTCTACTGAAAATGGTCTATTTATTAGTTAACCAGGAGTTCTGATTGTGCATAAACTGTTTTCAGTGGCAGTCTTTTGAGAAAATCTCTCGCTATAAATCACAATAAGAACAAATGTTTTTAAAGGTATACAGATGGTAGCAGACTGTGAACACTTACAACAAATATACATTGACTACACCAGTAAATTACTAGCAAGAATAATGGTGACAAAAAATAGACTAGAAGACATATATTAAGAAAGCAGAACACATAAATACTGCATAAATGGAAACATTTGTGCGTTTCAGCTAAGATTTTAAACTGATCCTCACATGTACTTCATGTAAACAAAGAGCTTACTAAACATCTAAATGTCTCCCTATTGAAATGTCAGGACTCACACTGTCACATTTGAAATTACTAACAAAAAGACCAAAAAAATAGGAGAATAATGAACATCACTCTCGTCCTATAAACTTGCTTTCTTGCAGGAGGAGCAAGCCTCCCTGCACCCCATTGTGGAAAGCAAGCCCCTCTACTCCCCTGTACTTAGCTATACTAACTCTGAGATCACCAATCCTCCGAGAAAAGGGAATATTCTGAAAAATGGCAATCTCAGACTTAGTATAAATAAATCAGGATTTTTGGTCATTCACTCTCCGCATTCTAGGACTCTGCATTGCGAGTCCTGAAATTTTAAACAATTACCCAGCTACAGTCTTACTAATTCAGTATGACACAGACTAAGTAAAGAATATGTTTCTCTTAGCCTTGACCTATTTTGTTTTAAAGAGCTGTACTTCTGCTAATCAGGTGATAAAAATTTCATATGTTTGGCTGCCAAGGATAAACTGTTTGGAACTTTAGTTCTATGGATAGGCAAAGTGTGCCTTTGGCAGCATTTACAGCACAGCAAATTAGATTAGTTGGTAAACTCTAGACCTGTAGTTATTATATTTCAGTCCTGAACTGGCTCCACTGAACTACAAAAAATAAATGAACTGAAACTAAAAGGTTCAGAAAGCAATAAGGCATGCAATGTCTAGTCAAAATAGTAAAACATCCATTTTTATCCTATTTATTGAATAACCGATAACTTCGCCAAGCTGGGATCTGACACCCTGATACAGTGATAGGATCATTTTACACTTCTGGTTTTGGAACTATAACAGTAATATAGAATCCCAGGAACCTCTTCCTGAAAAACTTTAAATGGTTACAGCAGTAGGTTTTGGAAACAAGAACTAAATAAGTTGCAGTGAGGAGTGATGGGATATCTGGACAGTAGTAATTTGGTGTACCCTATATCTGTTACCCTATCCGTGAAACCATAAGACTGAAGCCGGAGCTCAGCTTTCACAAAGAATTTAGAAATAAAACAATGGCCAATGCAAGCTCCCCAGTGTGTGCGACTTGATGCAGGTGCATAATATAAAGTGTCTCATTGTGATATACACAATGGCCAGGACTCAGAAAAATGGTTACCACCAGAAATGCAGATTATCACTGTCAAACTATTGTGCAATAGTGTCCAGCAGTGTGACACTGATCATCTGCAATTCAGATATGTGATAAAGCCACTGTGAGGAACAGCTCTTTAGCGACTCATCATTCCTGTTAGTCCTAACTGTGCTAATGTTTGCCCTAACAGCCCATGCAATGCAGTTTCACAGGCACCTTCAAGCATGCAGACACAAACATCCAATTAGTGCAATCATGCCACTACACACACACACACACACACACACACACACACACACACACACACACACACACACACGCACACACACACAGACATATCCAGACAGCTTCTATCATGCCACTACAGACACTGTCTCTTTCAGACACACACACCTGCAGAAAGAAGACTTTACAGTACTTATCTCCTGGAGCATTATCACTCCCAGTCCTTGCAATGAAGTGAATGGGTGTACACTGTGAAATGATGGCATATGCATTCTCTATTTCATTTCCCAAATAGTGAGGTGGAGTCACTCTCTGAACCACACTATTCGAATGCAGGCGATATTTCCATGGAAGATCATATGGCTAATTAGCATTAGTCACACCCCAGACCTCCACATTTGCATGCAGTGTTGTAAACAAGTCCACTATGAATGCTACACGCTGGTGATTTTGTACCACTCTAGTAGTACAGCCGTCTCTGAATCACTTGAGCCTAAATTCAATGTGCAATAATGCTGTGAATGAGACTGAGCAGTGCATTAGGCATTTCTGAATTCCAGGAAATGCTTTCAAAACATGCAGCTTATTAAGTTTAAACTGGAAAAAAAAATATTTGAATTCATTGTCATTGTAAGGCCGTCTGCAAGCTATACACATTTTAAACAAAATGTTGCAACTACGTCTGAGCTCAACAGCTAAAGCAATACACAGCTCAGCAAAGATATAAAGCCATATCTGAATTATGTGTGCCCAAAGGAGATGGGCATTGTGCATTGACATTCTGTGTGTGGTACAGCTATGCAACAGAGCAGCAGATGTTTTCAAGACATCTCCTGGTTCTAATATATATTTGAATGGCAAAGTCAACTTGTCTGCAACTGATTTCAAGAAATGCAGGACTGGATAAAGTATTTAGATGATGCTTGTAGGAGTTTAAAGTTAATTGTATGTTTCCTTGTCACTTGTATTAAGAATTTGTTGGAGCTTAAAGCTGACAACAAGGTGATCCTGCTGCTGGCTTCATTTACTCTGAAAACAGCAGAGAAGATATATTTAAACGCTGTCAGGTAGAAAAACTATGCAACATGCAAAAGAATGCACAGAAAACTAGGCAAAATGCAACAGAATGCATAGATGTGCTATATCAAGCTGCAAACTGCACCTAGATATGTATGTATGTATGTACACAAACTATGCTGTAACACTCATAGCTATAACTTTCATCTCTTAAAATAGAAATGAAAATAAATGAATAAGAAACAGACACATCCTTAATCCATGCAATGCTCTCAATGAAAAATTAAACTAAAAAGTGATGCAGTCAGCCATGTGACTATTTCTTAAATGAATCCACAATAAAATAAGAGCTTGCTTAGAATACTGAAAGACATAATGAAGAAGTGGACCTGTATTTTCAAAATGACAGGCCAACACTTTCAGTCATTGTAGGGCATAAAACTCTCGTGAAAGGTTCTAATACAGAATTCAGAAAACCTTGCCTTTGGCCACAAAGGGGCAGTTGCAGTTAACTGCAAAGCAGCATGCATCACTGCAGTGAAAAGTAAAAAGTAAAAACAAAGATTTGAGTGATTGGCACAGGCTGCTCATTTCTTTGTTTTGCTGTTTTATTTAGTGAGTCACTGACTCATTGTCAGTAGTTTGAATTAATGATCAGACTGACAAATGGGGTGAATGACATTTAACTTCAGATCCCCTAGACTATGCTAATGCTGCACTGTCCTACAGGACCACTGCAGGGAAATGTGTGATCCTACAAGTCTTGACTTATTAATAGACCATTTAAGAAAAATTTTCAAATATTCCCCAAATTTATATATAGAGTAGGTGATAGTAAGCAAAGAAGTGCAGTTGGGAATAGCAGAGTACAGCCCACACATCGCCCAGGGTTACTAAGCTATTTTTTAATAAATCATTTTTGTTTAAGCATTCTGTCAGTTTCCTGGGACGACAGACCATACTGCCCTCACTACAACCATATATTGCAGCAAACACCTCTCAAATGTTTGATTATTCAGAATGTCCCTAATTTTGCTAATATTTTTGCCTTGTCCCTTGAAAAATGTTTGATTTTTCTGGGAAATCATTGAGTATTACAGTCAGACAGTAATAATTCCAGTCATTATCATTTCACACTTTTTATTGTTCAGAAAATGAATGTTGATCGAAAAGCTGCTGTTCTATTCATTTTCTAAGAGAATTGGAGTCTTTAGACTTTAGGCTTTTCCCGGTTAGGGGTTGCCACAGCGAACTCCAGTCCGCTAATGACTGGCAGTGGATTTTTATGGTGCCGAGTTGCCAGCCCGAAGCCCAGCCTTCAAAGAAGGCACACCCATTCATGCACGCACCTACCTGCATGTCTTTAAACATCACTCAACCGTGGCGAGGACATGCAGACTCTGCACAGAAGGCAGAACTGAACGGGAGAACCTCTTGCTGTGAGGCGACAACGCTAACTGCTGCACCACCTTATTTGTAAATTGTCAATAATTTTAGGCCTTTGTCATCCATTACCTTTGGCTTTGTTCAGAACTGTTGAGCGAAGAAGCTGAGCGTATCTTGTGCCATACCCTCATGTGATGCTTTATCAGGCAAGTTTGTAGTTTCCAGTGAAGAAAGCTTTGTAGCTTGTGGTCCTTGCACTACCTTTTGCCAGGGAGAGGAACAGATGTGTAGGGAGTCATCATACTTCAGTTGTCTGGTATGTTTTTCTGGCTTGCTGTTTATGCCTTAACTCAGTGACATATCAGTAACACATTTGAGTGTACATGTAGTGGGGTGCTGTGAAAAAAGTGCCAGATCTCCACTGTGATTTTCTCTGCAATGTTCCATCACTGTATTAACAAGCTAATGCATCTCACCCTGGCTTCTAGTCTCCACCGGAATTACCACACTGGGCACTGCATTAGCATATCTCCTCACCATCACCACTGAGAGAAGTAAGCAAGTAGTACCTAATAATTCCTCTCCCACCCCATATTAGCTCCTCCAGCACCTGGACTACTAGTCAAATTGTGGGCATGGTCAGAGCTTCTTCCCTCTATGCCACAGATCTGGCAGCTGTCTGTTTGCCATCTTAGCAGCTAGTCCTACTTTACTGTACACAGTGCAAACCATAACATACTGTTTTACTGCTGTAGCTGTTCTGTGTAGTTATAAATAGGCTGGACATTTAAAATGTCCTTTCTTTTTTGTACTAGAATTACTTACCCAGTCACAGAGCTTCTGATTGGCCTAAGCCTCTATCCTGATATCAGTACTATGTCAGGCTGCTAGGGCAATTGCTTATTCAGCACAGCACTCCATTTCTCTTTACTACATTACATTATACATCCTGCACTAGATGGGGAAATTGTACAATAAACCCATGCAGTGCACTCTTTAGTAGTATTTAAGATTCTGTATGTTTGCCATCTACTTCATTCCTTCCACCCCTTCTCTCCCTACTCCTTACCCTTGAATGCTTTCACATATTTCTCCTCCACCACTCATTCTGGGAACTCATTGCATAGGTCCACATCCCTCTCCACAAAGAATACTTTTCCAGATCTAGGGAGTTGTTGCTACCTAAAATATGTTGCCTGGGTTCTTCCTACTCTGTCTTCCTTGTTCAAGATGACGTCTTTAAAGCTCTCTGACATCTTGTACAACCTTAGCACGTATATCACACTTCATCTGGATGCCTGTAAGAAGATCTCAAGTTTCTTATCACACCTTTCCCCACCATCTCTTGCACACTTTTGGTGACTTTCCCCTGTATTCTTTTAAGCAGTCTGACATTCCTTTCCCAGAAGTGCACAAAGTAAAAGCATAGTCTGATCAGGGCCTAAATGAAATGAAACATCACTTTTTTTCTTCTGTAGTTGATCCTTATAAGGATTCAAACCAGCATTCCACTTGATGGTTTCACTGCCCTCTCATTCTGTTCCTGGTGTTCCAGTCCAGGTGTAGTCAACACCCCAGATACATTTCCCATTCTCTTGTTATCATCATTTCCACTCCACCAACTGATAACACACACTACGTTTGCTATGACCCAGGTGCAGTACTCTACAGCTGTCTGCCACAAACCTCAAATGCCACCTCTTTACCAACTTAGTCATCCATTTCAAATACCTCCTTAAATCATTTTCCCATCTTTGACTGCTGCACCTAACTTTGTGTCAGAATCATAGCTAGGGTAGGGCAATGGGGTTGGCTGCCCCAAACACAAGCATGATCAACAATGTATCCAAGTTGCCGACTGAGTGGGATTCCATTACCAGTATTAATTTAAAGAGCCACTGTTGGGTGACATCTGAGCTGTTTAAATAAATGTGGGTAGGTGTTAGTAACTATGCCCAATGCAAGGAGTGAGTATAAGTTCATTGTTACAGTTTGAATGTTCTTTGGGTTGAGGGAGGAACCATGCTGTGGACTGCCTAGTGGACCATTTCAACTAACCTTGGCTCTGCTTTGTATCATCAGCAAAGAGGCCGATCTTGTTATCTGTTCCCTCAGTAAGAACACAGTGAAGGGTAGTTGGCGTAGGACTGACCTCTGAGGTACTGCATTACTCACTTTTCTTATTCATAGCATATTTCCTGTCAAGCACTAATCTCTGTGTCCTACCAGTTCCTGTCTCTCTCTTGAATTTATTCCCACATCTTTTTTCTTTCCTAAAAGTCCACTATTTCAGACCAAATCAGATGACTTTTTGAAGTCCAGATAGACAATATCACTAAGTACTGTCAAGTTCTTCTGTAATCAAATCATGAAAGTGGATAAAGTCTGACTGACAGTGCCTTTTGGAATGGAGTTTATGCTGGTTCTACCCTGGAGATTGCTATTCACTATGAAAACAGATTTACATTTGAGAATCTTTCCTTGACCTTCCTTGTCACTACTGCTAGACTTATAGACTTATAGACTAGTAGTTTTCTGGACTTTTCATCTTCATTTTAAAAGGGTAACATATTTACTGCTCATAGGTTGGTACTAGGCTATCGGCCCTAGGACCTATACAAGCCTAGCCATAACAATTCCTTGGATATTTCTTCTCACAATATTTACTTCCCTGGACCCATGTCTAGCAGGGTGACTGACGTGATCCCCAGGGTGAATTTCTATCTCCCATCCAACTGTCAAGGTTTCTTTTGAAGAGGGCCAAGGAGACACTCTGCTTGACATGTATGGGTAGTCTATTCCAGAGTATGGGGAGTGTCTTGGTCAGGAACCTATCCCTCCAGCATGTTTTGTTCATTGTGATGAAAAGGTTTAGATCCCTGGAGCGTGTGGCTCTGAGGGATTGGGATTTCTTTAATTAGAGCATGTCCAACAGCTCAGGGTTTGACATGGCCTTGTATGTTAAGCAGAGATCGCCTCTGAGTAGCCGATACGCCACAGAGTATAGCTGGTGTTTTTTTAGACAGTCAGCATAGAGCATATGCTTTAGGCCTGTGATTCTTTTAGTGAGGTATTTCTGCGGCCTTTAAGTTTTCTGTCTTTCAGTTTTTGGGCATGGTTGACTGGGCAATGATCTTTTGCTCAGAGGATCTTCCAGCAAGCTACAGGTAAGTCCAATGAGTTGTTATAATTTATCCCCCATTTCGGCATCCAGTTCATTGTCAGCGTCCACTGTCTCCATCCTGTTGTACATCCACTGATCTCATTATTGAGGTCAGCCTCTTTCCAAGAACAGTAGCACCTTATTGCTTCCCTTTGTGAAGACTGAAACTTTTATTAAATACCTCTGATTTTCCGAATGTGCTATGATCTCCCTTTCAACTTTGCTCATTCTTATTTGGTGTGTTCCTCCCTTCATTCCTTCTAGTATATATATCTAAAGAGTTCTTTTTATCTGCCTGACCCCTGGTTCCTCTATGAAACACTGGGTAACAACCAGATGAATCAATAACTGGATAAATACAACTAATCATAAGCTCTACCTGCATGAACAAAATAAAATTAAGCATTTTATGCAGGTGGACGAGCCCCTCACCTCCTGTCTATCAATCTATCTATCTATCTATCTATCTATATAAAAAAAAAAACTCCATGGTCAAACATCCACGGAGAAAAGAAAGATGCCAAAAACAGTGAACCACTGCTGGAACTCTTAAAGAAACAGCACCTGCAATGATTCTTTGACGAGAAATGCAGACAGACAGGACTGATGAGTTACAACCCCAGCTACATGGCAATTAGTACAGAAGCCTTGACCACCTCCTCCAAACTCACTTTCATCTTGTGTTTTTGCCACCCTCAAATCATTTGTTGCCTTTCTGCTTGCCTCATTGTACTATGCCTCCTTCAACTTCCCATGCCTCCCTTCCACCTTCTAAATGTTCTCTTTTACCCTACTAGTTAGTATTACCTTCCTGTGTAGCCTCACTGGCATTTTCCTGTTTTTGACTTTTTGCCTCTTTAAACCCTCATCCACAGCTTTGAGATTAGTATTTCTGACGAATTCCAATAACCTATTTACTCTGCCAGTTTGACCATACTCTCCAGAGATCTTCTCCTCAACTTATCATTGTCCACTGCTTAACATCCCACATTATCATCTTATATTGTACTCTTTCACCTACTTTAAACCACACAGTATTGCTATAATTCTTCAGTATGGATACCTTAACTTAGGGAACCTGACCCCCACACCTTGGTTTGAATCAGATTTGAAATTCTTTCCTCTGTGGCCCAGTCCTGCACCAGTTGACTGAAGCCTTCATGGTTCTAGACCTCAGTCCCCTGTTGTAACTACCCTGGAGCTTGGAAGCAGAGTCAGATCTGCCATGACTGTAACGCTTTTCCTCTTACCCAGCTCCTTTATTTTCTCCTACAGTCTCTCATTTCTCCTTCCTTTGTATATCTTGAGGTTGATACACTGTGTCAATCCATCAGCATTCCACTTCCTCCCCCATCTTAACCACCAGGTTGCTTACCTTAGGTTCTGACTCTTCCTACTCCCTCATTCGTTTCATGAGGTGGTGTTCCTCCATTTCTCTGACATGTATATGATGTCCTTGTTTAAGTACATGACTACTCCACCTCTATCACTGTTCCATCACTTCTGAACATTTTTACCTAACACTACCACCAAGCTCTACCCCTCTTGTCACTGGTCTATGTGGCAGAGTTAGTGGTGAATAAAAAGGCAACTTGTTAATCACAGCTATATATGATGCAACTTGTTGGCTGGTGTTTGTTTTACAAAATCATTACTGGACTGTTTATATCACAGTGTTGGCAATGATTCACTGTTTTGTTTCTTTTCTTTTTCCTTTTGTCAATGAATCTGTAATTACGGACTTGGTATATATAAGTGTGTGTGTCTGTCTGTCTGTCTGCCTTTCTATTTGTCTGTGCATGTGCGAGCATTAGTGTGTGTGCACACTTGAGTGTGTGCATGGGCATGAGTGTGTGTTTAATCAAATGAAGCTATTGCTGGTTGTGTTCCTCTGGGTGTAGCTTCATCTGGATGTTACTACAACCCTACAGGAATATTTAAAGTTATGACCATTGGACTGTAGTTTTCTAACACAGTTCTGAGGACCACACTGTCCTTTCTAGGCAAAGAAGGAGCATGTCTTATCAGTGATATGGTCTTCTCTTGTTCTGTCAGGTTTACCCACCCCACTTCCAGTTCTAGGCCCTCCTCTTGGTACCAGGTCACAGCCAGTCATTTAACTCCCTAACCCTCACCTTCCTCAGAAGCTAGCTGCTACAGGAGATAACATTTGAGATACTGTATCCAATAGTTTCTTAGATTGACATCTCTATTCCACTTCCTTGGTCCTGCTTGATATCACATAAGTTGTCTCTTCGCACAGATTATTATTGTATACATGCACCATAACATGCTCTCACTCCTCTCTTGGTGATCTCCTTCATTACCTTCTCCAATGTCATACCAATTCTAAGCCCAGAGACTGGCTTCTTTGTAATCTGGTCTCCTCCACTAAGACTCTTAATCCTCATGGTGACCGAGCTTCCATTTACCAAAATTCTTGGGTCCCCATTTACCAAAATCCTCTTCTCCATCCTTACACTAGTCATTGACCACTTTATTTCCTGCCTCATGCCACTACTACTTCTATCTGCAACCTTTCCTGTTCCAATTCCACCACTTTCTACCCTGTTCATTATCTATGCTAGTTTTCTCCATTCATGTGCTGAATATACTACCTTTCGCATCCATCCTGAACTCATCCTACAAACTATCTGCACTCTTTTGGCCCTGTAAACCTATGTCACTCCCATCCACCTGAGCTCCATTCCCTGAGAATTATCTCTGACATTCTTCTTGGTGCTGGCCATTCATCTGGTTATGTCTTCCCTCATTAGTTCTCGTGTCCGTTTACATCCATCTCTTCACACTGGCTTTCCTCTCCTTGTCCACTCTTTCATGCTTTATCTTCCACATACTCTCTTCATCTGACTTTGTGTTCATAACACTGGCCTACACTACTCTTACAACCATTTCCCATGTTCTTCTGCACTCTACCATTTTCATTCTCTCTCCCTATATAGTTCACCCAGTCCTGTCTACTGACGTCTTATCACTTCATCCTAGCCAGAGCCAGTTAATATTTGTACACCAGATACATACAAAAATGAGAATCTTCTCTGCTTTAAGCTTGACAACAGAAAGGTGGGACTGAAATAATATGAAATAAGGAAAATAATTTATACACACACAAAAGACACACTCACATAGCTACATATGTATATGCCTTGCCCTCTTCTGTTGAGGTAGTGGACTTAGATAACATCTCTTTATATTTTTAAATTCTGTATGTCTAAATGTTGTGTATAGCTGATACAATAAGCCAGAAAACACATCTACAAAACCCATGAATCAAAACTACTGTACAATGAACTATTTTGCAAGATAAAGAAGTCTGAATTTATAGACCAGTATCTGTAAACAGTTGTAAATTATCTAATGCAATAAATAAATAAAAATATCCTAAGTCTAAAACAATATGCTTCAAGATATAGTTTCAAATGTACACCAGTTATACTTCAGGAATACAATCTCCAAAGTATACATATCTTAGTCTGTCACTAATTATTTAATTATAATTACAGTTACTTTTCTTGAAGACTCTAAAGGTGATCTCTTGGAGAATTTTGTCATGTTATTTTTACACTGTATTGCAGCTCAGTGTATTTCCACAAATACAGCACTGATTTTCTGACTGGTATAATTTAATTTCCAACACAAGACACAGCACAGAGTCATCATTACAAAACACGTTTTCAGATAAAACTACATATGGTTTTGTTATGATATGCAACTATGCTGACAAAGGAATCCTTAACTTAATGCCTAGTCTTGACATATCTGCAACATGCAGTAAATGCCTATGAAGTTTAAGCATGAGTCTATACTGCTTTATTTTTTGTTACTATTGTTCTAATATGACTCAAACTATTTAGATATACTTTTGTTATTGATAGACAAGCATTAAAATAGTTTCTATTGTATTGTATGAAGAAACGTCGGCATCACAACTTCCATAACTCATACGAATTTTTATTTCAGACTGCAGCTTAACATTATTACTTCCATCTAGTCACTAGCCCTGCTTACTGTCACAAACCAGCAGTGTGCTTCCATTAGGACAGCCAACATACACAGCTTCGATTACCCTGGGGATACTAATACAGCACAGTCATCAGTCTTCCTGTGTATAATTGCAATCTACACTATTTAATGAATACTCTTTTCCAAAATCCTGCTACCATATGCCAAATGTTTGGATCTTCACTAGCCTTGAATATGACTTTATTGTTTGTAGCAACGTTGATGGCTTTAAGATGTATCAGTTTCTAGATGTCCTCCAATCTCACTCATTGTTTCATTCACTGTATTTAATCAATGAGCAATACAGCTGTGTTTAGGTGCCAGTGAAAGGAAAGTGAAAGAATAATTTAAAGCTACCCTTATGTCATTATAAGATAAAATGTGGATTTTCCATATTTTTCATTCTCTTTCTGTCATAGTTGTGACTGTTACTATGGAAGCTACTCACCCATCCCTGGAGAGAAGTTGTCGAAAGAAATCATTTGCTGCAAGCTTGATAGCCTTTTCTGGTGTTACTAGGGTAAGGTTTACAGCAGCACCTGAAGGAAAGGAGAATGATGACTGAAACGTTCTAAACTGCATTTCATACAACTAACCTTGAAATATGTGTAGTACTCCAGTGATATACACATACAAACAATAAAACAGCAACAGACACATGCATTTATTGTGGGTTAACAAGGCCAGCTTTTCTTAGCTGAAGAATAATCAAAAAAAGGCTTAGATCAGCATATATGACACTAGTCTCAAGACTCTACGTGCAAAAGTTTTTGTTTATCAATAAGGACTGCTGTAAAGTGACATGCATTCAATTAATTCAGTCAGTGTCGCTCTTAACAGAATTCCATTCACCTGAGTTCAGTGAAGGGTAGTAGTGGAAAAGGAACAATCTACTTTGCTTATACATGGTCTTGCAATGTGAATAGATACATTTCAGTCAACACAGTGTCACCACAGCACTGAAGTACAAGAGAGTAGCAGTATATAAACAAAATAAAACATTCAACTTTTATAAACATTTTAATGTGTGTTGCAAACTTTTAAGATCAGCCACACGGGATTTGAGGACTTCTGGTCACAACCAGTTCTAGCAGAGCAGACAGCTGAAAATTTCTGGTATATATATATATATATATATATATATATGTGTATATATATATATATATATATATATATATATATATATATATATATATATATAGGTCTACTTCTTTTGACCTAACTCCCATTTGCCTGACACCCATTTGCCTGAGACCAAATGACTGAAATTTCATTTGCCTGACACTTCATTTGACTGACACTTCATTTGACTGACAAGTATTATTAGCAAGAAAATGGAATATGCCCCCTTCCCCACTGTAGTGCGACCCTGGAGTTAGAATATATAGTTAGTGGGGGGCACAGCCCCCACTTACTTTTCTTTTACTAAGCAATATTACATCAAAAGTTAACAATATCATATGAAATGAAGTGGGGGGCTGTGCCCCCCCTAACTATATATTCTAACTCCAGGGTCACACTACAGTGGGGAAGGGGGCATATTCCATTTTCTTGCTAATAATACTTGTCAGTCAAATGAAGTGTCAGTCAAATGAAGTGTCAGGCAAATGAAATTTCAGGCAAATGGAGTCAGGCAAATGAGTGTCAGGCAAATGAAAGTTAGGTCAAAAGAAGTAGACCCATATAGATATATATATATATATATATATATATATATATATATATATATATATACAGCGAGAACATTACTCAGACAAAGTGCTATCTATGGCTGCCCACGTGTTGCTCTGCATGTTGTACAATCCTGTAAATGCCTATCTAAATGGTCTTGCCCTTTTCCATTTCAAGAAACAGGTTGAAAAATAGGTTGGTTCCATATTACATTTTTTTTTGTATTATCTGGGCTAGTTGTCTTCCTTTGAGCAGTGCAAGTCTTCTGTGAAAGGTTAGAGTGTACATCAAAACTCTGGCTTCCCTGCTTCACTTCCTATGACCACTGTCCTTGTTGGAGTCATGGTTAAGTTACATATATTGGAAATTGGAAATGAAAGAGCCCATAAACAGATCGTACCTTCAGGAGGCATTTTTCCAGAGGTATTGAAGATGAATGGCACAGAGACAGTCTTTATGATTGTTATTTTAGGATGCCTCCCCACACAAAAAATAAAATACTTTTCCAATGATATAACATACTTGTATCAGGATTTCATCTCTCTACCACAGTATGTAAGTCTTCCATTGTAGAATCTGACACTATTAAGAACAGATTTACTTGGCAATACCAAAGCTAAGATCCATGTCCTCCTTTCACCTTTACCTAGTAAACCCAGGAAGATAATATGTGTTGTCCATATATTTGAGCTCTAAATGCTGATAGATCTGTAAATATGTAATCAGCAAAGCAACAAGAATTTAACTGTCTGGCCTCATATGAACTCTCTCACCTGGGGAAAAAAGTACTCCGCACAGCATGTATGTATCCTAGCTTAAAGAGCTGCTAACATGCTACATCTGAACTATTCACAAATCCCCAAAGATAATAACATGTAACAAAACCCCAACAACAGCAACATGTATATGGTTCATTACAACTTACAAAATCAATTTTAAGACCTGGAATGTATCAAATGCTACCACTGTAATGACAAGCTTGTGCCAGTCACTTCCACTCTTTATGTTTCTTTGGTAGCATTTACATTTTAAAAAATATATATAAAAATATTTTTGTACTATGCATTTTATCTTGACTTTATCAATGAACTCCATTTGGCCATTATTCATCTGCAGGAAGGTACAGGACAACCTTCCAGATCTCATAAAGAGGCAAATAATTCATTTGTAGCAACAGTATCAAAAGATATGGCTGCACTGAAAAAATAGTCACATTCACTTTGGCCATGTTTTTGCAATGAATTAAATTATTTATATACAGCTTTCCAATAAAATATTTAAAATTCAGATATGGTAATTAGCTGACGTTCCTACAAGGTATATATCTGAAATGACAAACTGTTGCATAAAACAAATAGACTAAAGTAAACTGAAAACGAAGAAAATGTTACCATAGCACCTAAGGAAGCAAAATTATTAAGTAAAACAGCAACCAGACTTCATGATCCCGGTCTAGAAACAATGGTACTAAACACAAATGCCATTACACAGAGAAGGAAGCTTATTTGCATTTACTTTTTAAAGAGATAATACAGATATTTTATTTAAAATATACTGCAGTGTTGCGGTGGGGCAGCAGTAGCGTTGTTGCCTCACAGCAAGAGGTTCTCCCGTTCGATTCTCGGCTGGAGTGCAGGGAGTGCCTTTTGTGTGGTGTTCTGCATGTCCTCCCCGTGTTTTTGGGTGGGCATGCGAAAGACATGCGTAAATGGGCGTGCCTTCGTTGAAGGTTGAACGTCGAGCTGGCATCTCGGCGTTCGTCAAAATCTACTGCCAATCTTTAGCGGACCGGAGTTCCACTGTGGCGACCTCTAACCGGGAAAAGCCAAAAGACAAGAACAACAACTGCAGTGTTGACTCCAAATAAACCTCCAATTAATAAAACAAGCAAAATAAATTACAACTGAACCACAAAATATGAAAAAAAAGCAATGTACAACTACCAAAAATTCCCTTCTCTTATAAATACAAAAAGACAGTAGATTATCTACAGTATGAAAGATGAAAATGTTGGAAGTAATCCAGATCCACAACACCTTTTTCCCATTTTTGCACATGGAGCCATAGTTTATACCACCAGGTGGCTATCTTTGCTGCTGTAGTTCTTCCTCACAAGTAAATGGAAATATAAACAAGAAACAGGAAAGAAAGAAAGACATAAAAAAAAAATGAAACTTTTAAAGCTAGCACAATGCTTTGAAAAAGCACAGGAACATAAATGGGCAGTTTCATGTACTGGCAGAGAAAACATCTTACTGTTGTTTACCACACATTGAGAACCATCCAGTTTATATATCCATCATACTGCATTTCCACTATGTATGCATTATGTTTTTATGGGGGCACATTATTCATGCAAGCATAAGTGGCCATTACTTGGTTATTTACATAAGTCCTAAAAGTAGGCCGCAAGTAGGCTATCTGCTTGTCAAAACCATTGCATTACACTTGGTCAAGGTTAGTTTAAACTCTTCAGGTTAAATTGCTAATGATGAGCTCCCTAAACCCAGTTCACCAAAGAAAATCATTGCCAGCATGATTTCTTGTTTGTGCACTGGAAATTATTCAATTTATGTGGAGTTTATGCTCTTCCCTGCAGTTGCATAATTATGCATTTAGCATATATACATGAGGGACTGCTGGTGTGTTTCCTTTTGCATGTCAGCAGTGATTCCATTTGTATGAGCTATTTTTTTCCTGTGGTTGTGCAATCATTCAGTTACTATATTCATGAATAAAAGATCACCATTTACATGGAGGTACGTGGGTTAAAATGAGGGATTAAGTCAAACTGAAGCTTCGACTGGCGCGTTACATCCCGATAAAGCTTCACAGAATTTACAGGGAATTTAAATTAAAGGAAATTAAGGGGATTTTTTTTTAACAGAAGTGTCACACTATAATTACTAGCCATAAAAAGTTGAATTTACCTATGAGAAAAAAAAGTGAAGTTGCTACCACTAAAAACCATTTGGCAAGTTTATACAACGAAATACTTAAATCATATTATCGCTCCTTCCAGAAGAAAAATGTCAAAATTTAATTCAGTGGAATTACTAAGCTTCACACAAAATAAAACAAGGAAAGCTCTTAAGAAATAAATATATCGATAGTATCAATATCATAGTATGAATGTCATCAAGTAAGTAACAATTACACAAGGAGTGCGTGTGTCTGTATACACATGCACTTGAATATATGTAATGCACCACTGAACCTAATCAGTGCACAGAGACAAGACAAAGGAAAAAATTGCCACCAAACAAATGAGTTCTTGAAAACATGGCTAGACATGTCCTTTTAAAATTATGTTGTTGTATGAGATCAATAATCACTGTTTGGTAAGGTTGAACCATTCCATTGTTGAGCAATGTAATGACCTATGAGCGCAGTAATAATTAACTGCAATAATGCATTTGTGGTTGGCTACATTTATATAGTTAGGGTTCTGTGGAATGCTTAAAATTTATGTTGGGTGCTATCTTGTGTAAGCTTTAAATGGTAATATTTTTCTTGTAGTTCAGAGCTGGGAAGTAAAGCATTACATCAATCAGAATGCTTAATAAGACAATGCACAGTACTGTCTATCATCAGAAAGATTTAGCAAAATTTAATTATTGATTTCAATTATTGGCAAGCAATGAGTTACCTGCAATGCATTTACATATTTTTTCTCAAATGAGATTCTGAACAATTTATAGTTATGTCATGAATATATTAGCGACATAAAATTTGCCTCTTTATCAGCAGAACCATCTCTTTCTCTGGTAGAACATTATACTTCTATATGTGGTCAGGCTGTGAAGTAATGTATTAAAACTGATACAATCATCAATCAGAATACTTTGCAAGTTAATGCATAGTGGTTAATTATTACCTTCTTAATGTAATGTAGTTTAATTATTGATTATAAATATCTGCAAGCAGTTAGTTACTAGTATTGTATTAGCACGTTCCTTTGAGCTGGATATACCAGCAGTTTATGGTTATATCCTTGAGGATGACAGCTACATGAAGATTAAATCTGTAGCAGCCAGACCTTCTATTTCTCCTAGGACCAATTATCTTAGTAATGTGACATAAGTAATGTAGCCTTAAGTGACTTTCCTGTGTAAATAATAAGAAATATAGATATAAAAACTCTTTTTAGAAAAAAATCTTTTAAATATTATCTGACTGTCAGTGAACAGGCTTTGAAGAGGTTGTTAATGAGAAGGTACATAACTGCTCATTTTATACACAAGTGGCTCAGTTTTTCTTGAATATTCATATAGTAAGGAATTCCAACAGGGTAAATCTAGCTTACTAGCTATTAGTAGATTGGAGTGTGTGTGTTAATGTAGTTTAGTCCATAAAAAAAAACAGAAGCACTACTGCTGACAATGTACTTTCCTGCATAACAAATTGCTGAATATTTTTTTTCTTTTTTTGCTCTGCCAGTACATTAAGCATTTACATGCTGTTGACATCTTAGTACACTGAGGCTTGCATTGTCACACAACACCTTCCTTTTAGTGAAACTGAACAGCAACGGACCTCTTCTTCAAATCTGTGCAGCCTCAGTGCTAGTACATATGTACACTGAGACTGTGGAACACCAAGAAGGTGCAGCCACCCTGCAAAACAACTGACATGTAGGTTTTTGCATTGTTTTGCTTTCTTACTAGTTAACTTGATGAGTTGTTATAGTTTAGTTTGCATATTTCGCTTACAGTATTTTGCACTTCACTTAAGGAGACAGTGTCTCATTACAAACCCTGTTTAACAGAGTGAGTGATGAAAAACACACTGCATGACGGAGAGTTGTGTTATTACTGGTAGTGAAGATGTTTAATTCTATAATTTGAACATTTGCAGGGGCAAGCTGAGTAGACCAGTACCAGATGACATGACAGGATGGAAAGAAGTAAGCAATTTAGTGTTGAAGACATACACAGTTTGGGAAAGAGGAGTGTTCGGTTCTTGAACAGAGTTTGAATTTGGAGCTTGGGATGTGTGAGTCGCACCTAATATGGGTAGCAAAGAAAAGGAATATACTGCAACTGATGTAACTATTTCCACCATATTTACATCCCTACAATTCTGATAAAGTGCAGACACACAATAAGGAAATCTTTCAACTGTAAACTTCTAAAAGCTTTTATATTGGTTTCTTGACTTCATGTTAGGGTTAGATGTTGTTTGGTAATGATGCATTTGAAATGCTTGCTGCATTGCTGTTCAGAATGTCTATACCTGATTTTCAAAACAGATGCAAAGCAATCCAGTTGTGCTAAAGATAGCAGAAAGCATTCTCTCAGGAATGTTCAAGCCAATTACACTACAAAAAACAATAAGTTAACATAAAGCAGCAGAACCAGTCTTCTTTAAAATAAACCCAGCATGCTAGATTACTGTTGGCTGAACTAGTCCTTTCACTTCAGAAGCATCTACTTGGGGTTTTATTTTTAATTTTTTATTTTTGTTATAATTAAAAATACAAATAAATGGTCAGCTTTATGACAAAATAAATAAAAAATTATTTCAGCCACCATCATATTAAAATCTATCACACTGTCACTTAACTTCCACTATAGTTCAAAGTTACTGAGGGGGCTGTTACTCTGTGACTTGAGGAAGACAATATGTAACATCTTAATGCTACCCCAAATTCTTATACAGTCAAGAGAGCACATAAAAACTATGAAGCTATAATGTTCAAAAAGATCAAAACAAGAACAACTGGTTCTTGTACTCAGGTGTCTCAGTAGCATTACAGACAGTAGACTGCAGGTTGTTAGCTCTTGTAGAAGTATACAGCAAATTCACTGACAAATACTATAAATGCTGATTTGTGATGCATCTTTTGGAATGCAAAATAAACTAATAGCCATGAATTTGAATATAACAGTGACCTTTGCCAGTAAAGCAGACTAGATAAACAAAAAGTCTATAACAATATAAAATATAACCTACATACTCCAAACTCAGTCAAAGAACATTTATTAAAATAAACACTCTGGGCAGGCTTTTGACTCACTACCCTCTTCATTTTTTTCTTTTTTGTAAAACAATCCAACTTGATTTCAAAAGAAAATTGTAACAGACATAGCACAACCTCATGAATGGTGTGCATCAGTTCACCAGCAGTTGCCCAAAAGTCCTTTATAAACCACTGTCAGCCAAACTGATGATATAGTACAAAAGGCACTACCTATTACAAGGTGCATCCTGTGTGAAGGATAGTGGAGATCGTTATTCTAATTTTAAAAAGGAACCTTGTTATGGTGTAAGAAATTAACCCCACCAATGACCAATTCTTATTTGTTGCTTCCCTTCTCATACTTCAGATAGCCTACTCATCTGTCATAGTTTTCCAGTTATTCCATTTCTTAAAATGAAACTTACCCAGCAGCCTCTTCTCCATCCTATCGTCTACCTCTCTCACCTCTTTAATTGCTTCGCTTCTCTTAATTCTGATTCTTGGTCAATCTTCCATTGTCTAATAATTACCTTTTTAGCCAATAAAAAGTTCAATCCTACCATAGTCTGCACATGTTGAGGAATTTTCACCAACCCTTGTCAGCCTGAAGTTTTTCATAGTAAGATTTATTTTAGATCACTATCAACTCATCTACGTCTTTCTTAAATTTATCCAATTTCTCACATGCCCAAAATATATGTATCTAATGCCCAGTCTGCTCTTGAATGCATCTCCAACATGCACTATTGGCCTTGGGGAACATCTTGTATAACCTTTCGTGGCTGTAGAAATATTTCCACCAAACATTCTAAATCTTCTAGATCTTGTGGCTACCAAATGTAATCTGCAAATATCTATCCGTTCTTCTAATCTTATACCCACCCAAAGAAACTTCTCCCAGCTAGACATTTGTGTCCCCTCTTCTGACTACCTGTTATTAAGTAATGCTCTGTACAATCACTTCACTATTCTAGAGCTCCTGAATAATCTTCACAAAATCTGGTCTTTTGTATCCCTTTTTACTACATTTTTCTCATTAACAGAAACATCATAAATGCCTGTATAATTCAGAATTTCTCTTGTATATATGTGAAACTTATCACAAAACTCTCTCCATTCTAGATGATTACTTCCCTGCTTTATTTCTTCCTAGTAGTAGAATGCCTTTCCTGTGGCCCACCATCTCTTATTAATTTGGGTATTTATTGCTTGTAGAATTTTCCCCAGTCCTATGGGCCACAATACAAACTGCCAGTCCTTATATTTCTTCAGTTGAAAGACCCTTTTAATGACTAGGAAACTATTTTTCTCTAAAAAAACTCACTTTTCAAAATAGTCTATCTAAATTATACAGGGGATTCCCTAGTCCCAGGAGTAACTTTTACTCCAAGAACATCCTGGATTAACAATATTCATTACCACCTTCAGCTGCACTGCCTTGAAGCATTCCTGTAAGGGTGAACCGCCAGTCCTCCTTCATTCTATCATTTTTCCTGCTATTTTACCCTCAGATACTTTTCATTCCAAACATATTTCATCACTTGCAACCTCTGCCTCTCCTTGAACGTTTTGCCCAGATTATATACAGATAATTGCATAGCTCATAGAATCGGGGGGGACAAACATTTTAATCTCCTGAATTCTCTGCTGCATGTTATGTGACACTAACTGAAACTTCTTAAATAAAGCCTGAATTATAATCTTTACCTGTCCCCCAAGTTTCTGTTGGTGATTCTACTGAATTCTGCATGATCCACACCCCACATATTTTCATTTATAATGAGCCCATAAGTGTGAAAATTAAGACACAGCTGGGATAATGAGTAAGGTCTTCGTCTCCCATGTACAAGTTACAAGGTTTGATCCTTACTTATGGCCAATGTCTGTATGAAGTTTACATGTTCTCCTTGTGTCTCTCTGGGGTTCCTACCATCTCCCAAAAACATGTTGAGTGTTTCCACCTCAAACTCACCAAAGAATAAAGTTGTTGGCAGCAGCACAGACTCTAGATGTTACCTACTGCAAGAAGAGTTTTATAGACATACTGCTTCGGGCAACAACTGAGGTGCATAGTATCTGCTATTATATAGAAGAATAATGGATTACAGGCTGTATGGAGTGTCAGGATTAGCCACTTCATGGTGTAAAATCTGGCTTTGGGTAATTTGGTCACATTCACTAATGTTGCCAAAAGTGAGCATAGGTATTTGCCAGTAATAAGTGGCTTAAGGAGCTAGCCTACTTCAGCATATGCTAGGGACCCATGCTAACAGTCGGAGGGGGTCTAGGTGCTCCTTTTACCCAGTGTATGTCTGCCATAAAGCCCATCAGCACTGGGTCAATAAGCTACTAGCAAGTGTCCAGTTACCATGCTGCAGTTATCTGTGAGAGCTCTGTTAACCAAAAGCTGGATGCAAAACCAATCAACATGTCAAACATGAACTAAGGATTGCAATATTCAGTACAGATTCACTGACAGGATGAATCTTGAAAGTTGATGACATGAAGGTAAGGAGGAGGCTGGGATATCTTATGGATCCAGTTGGCAAAATGGAAGGCCAGTGCAGCAAAGCCACTTGGCTTGGGATTCAGAGTCTACTTGCCAGGAAGAGGACAGACTAGAAATGACATGGGAATTGTGGTGGGGAACAGGCTTCAGAAGACAGTGAAGGATGTTATCAGAAATAGAGAATCAGACTCCAGTGTAAAGATAGGGCAGTATATGTCTCACAGCAGGGCTGTGACAGTGGGGAAAACAGTGCATTCAGGAGTTGGTGATGATAATGGGGAACTTGAATGCACATATCTGCAACAGGCAGAAAAGGATAGGAATCAAGGAATTTGCCGACTTCCAAAGGTGGAAGGACAATATTTTTGATATGCAGCCAGCTAATGAAGATGAGCCTGTAGTTACCTCTAGTGTGGAGAAAAGCTAGTCTTTAATTGAACAATTAAAAAAATTGAGTTTAAACTGTTGTCATTTAAAAAAACTACAGTTAGAGAACATTTATTTGAAAGAAAATTTGAAGCAAGGACTGGTCCCAAAGGGGCTGCGTGTTTGGCAGTTCCCCAAAGGTGTGGACAAAGGGTCCGACTTCCATAAAGCCTTAATTGATGTGTTTAACAAGACTGGCCAAGAAATTATCAGGCTCGTTATCCAGAATAATCATTTACTGACTGAAAAACTATCTAAGGAAATTGACGAACTTGATAAGTTATGCTCTGATGGTTTATCTGATTTTTATTTCACTAACTACAATAATATTTTTTGAAGACTAACAATTTGTGCCAGTCAGTCTACAATAGAAAGCAAAAAAAGTTAAGCAGAGACTGTGAAGCATACACTAAGGGGCAGGCATATGCAGAACCAACACCTCCTATCCGTAGGTGATTGGCTGAATCAAATACAGTGATTGACAGGACAAATGAGGTTAGAAATACATCCCTAATGCCAGTCATGTCTCCATCTATAAAATTAACACAAGCAGAGGGTGTCAGGAGATTGGAAAAGATCAAGGACAGGGAAGGAAACAGTAATTCCAACTTTGAACAACTTGCAGCACGTCCCAAAGTGGCCAATAACAATGGCAATAACAGCTACAAAACATCTGGGTGGCAAAAAAAAAAAAATGCATCGGCAAGGGGAAAGAACCGGAGAGGCCAACAAAATGGTTGGTAAGTATTACACAAAACCAGCCAATGCTTGTACAAAGTTCCCCAATAACAGAGACTGAACTTTTGAATACTGGTTGGAATAGTAGTGACTTTAAAAAGAAGTTATGTACCCACCATAACATTCCATGTGAGTTGTTTATCTCACCTTTATTCTCACTGATGGGTTTGGAGCCAATCCTTGGCTCCGACAAGGCCTACAGCAAAGCTCAAGGTTTGCCAGAAGCTCGAGACCAAGCCCCTTATCTCATGATGCACTGCAGGAATTACCTCAGATCTTGTTTGCTGCGTGTATATATACCCTGTAAGGGGAGAAACTCCCAAAGAAGGAAGAAGAAGTATTGAACAACCAGGATGATACTAGCCTCTAGGTCAACTGTCAGCCAGGAGGGGGATGGAGGGTGGGACATGAGAATAAAGGTGAGATAAACAACTCACATGGAACGTTATGGTGAGTACATAACTTCTTTATGTGAAGTTGTTAAATCTCGCCATTTATTCTCACTGATGGGTAGCGTCCCTAGCACCCGCAATCCTGGGTGGCTCACGGGAGTACATTTTTCAGGACCATGGAACCAAAAGAAGACCTGTTCCTGGAAGCCTTGTCTACTTTGTAATGAGTGATAAAGGTATGAGGCTTAGACCAAGTGGCTGCAGCACAAATGTTGTCAAGGGGCAATTTAGCTTGTAAAGCAGAAGACGTAAAAATGGCTCTGGTTGAATGAGCCTTTGCTTTGTGTGGCAAAGGTATGTTAGCATTTGCATGAACAATTGAGATACAATCCGATAACCATTTTGAAAGGGTTGTCTTAGCCACTGGTCTACCTTTTCTGGCTTCCGAAAAGGATACGAAGAGTTGATCTGATTTTCTAATATCCTTAGTTCTATCAAGATAAAATCTGAGCTGTCTATGTATGTCAAGTTTGTGCAGCATGTATTCCAATTTGTTGGAATGGTTGGGAAAAAAGACTGGCAACTCAATGACCTGATTGAAATTTGACTCGGAACAGACTTTAGGCAAAAAGGAGGGGTTTGTTCTGAGAGATACTCTATCAGCATGGAAAATCATGTAAGGAGGTCTGATAGATAATGCTTGAAGTTCTGACACTCTGCGGGCAGAAGTAATGACCACTAGAAAAATAGTTTTCCAGGACAAAAATGTGAGATCACAAGATGATGCTGGTTCGAAGGGGGGAAGAATTATCTGAGACAGCATAAAATTCAAATTCCAGGGAGAATAAGGGATTTTGACAGGAGGACTCATGTGAAAAACACCTTTAAGAAAAACCTTAGATAACTTGTGGGCCATGACATTTAACCCATCGAATCCAAGGTGGAAATTTGATATGGCGGCTAACTGAACCCGAACTGTGGCAGCTGCTGCTCTTTCCTTAAAAATAATTGTCAAAAAGTCTAAAATGGATGACAGAGGAGCTCGGAAAGGGTACATTTTTTGTATACTGGCCCATACTGAGAACCTTTTCCACTTACTGCGATATAGTTTTCTGGTGGATGGCTTATGAGAAAACAATAGAATTTGTCTTGTGTCATCTGAGAGTGAATGAAGCCTGGCTATTTAGGGAAGTAGATCAGCCAAGCAGTCAGCTTTAGAGACTGCAATGAAGGATGGAGGTCCCCTGACGGGTGTGTTAGGAGGTCTGGAACTGGGTCCAGGATCCATGGATCCTCCAGCAGATGATGGTGAAGGAAAGGGAACCAAATCTGCCGAGGCCAATGGGGGGCTATGAGGATAACAGTCCTTCCCAGCGATTTTACTTTCTGTAAAAACCTGGGTATCAATGGAATAGGTGGGAATGCATATAGGAGAACTGGAGGCCAATCGTGTACGAGTGTGTCTCTCGGGGGTATCAGGGCAAAGTAGCTTCTGCATTTGGTATTGATTTGACTGGCAAAAAGGTCGCAGCAAGGATGGCCCCATTTGTGGAAAATCAAGTCTGCAACGTGTTCATTCGGAGACCACTCGTGAGGCAACAGGATCGCCCTGCTCAGCCTGTCCACTATCACACTAGATTTCCCCGGGATGTGCGTTGCTAACAGAAAACGCTGGGATGACACAGCCCATTGCCATACCCTGAGGGCTTCTCGACAAAGGGGGTAAGACTTGGTTCCACCCTGTTTGTTAAAGTACCAGACCACTGACATGTTGTCTGTCTGAATTGCAATTGTCCCTAGAGGAAGAGAGTCCTGGAAGTACTGCAACGTCAGAAGTACTGCTCTCAACTCCAGAACATTGATGTGCAGATGTGACTCTTGATCCGTCCATGTGTCTTAGGCAGTCATTCCCTGAAAATGCCCCCCACCCTATCAGGGAAGCATCCGTGGTCACAGTGGCTACTGGGGGGGGGGGCCACAAAGGGTCTTCCTATTGTGACATGAAGAGATGTCAACCACCACTGAAGGTCTCTCTTGCAAGAATTTGTGATGAGAATCATATGGTTCATTGGTAACTTCTCGTAAGACCATTGAGCGAATAGGAGCCATTGAAGAATTCGCATATGCATCCTTGTGAGTGGAATGGCTAGAATTGCTGCTGCCATCAAACCTAGTAGCTTCAAGACCTCTGCGGCTGTAGCTTTGCTCTTTGACACAAATGAGTTGATGTGTTGGCGAAGAAGTGAGACCTTTTTGATTGGAAGATGTAGAGTGGTGGTTGCGGTATCTAACTCTGCTCCTATAAAGACGGAATGCTGCGATGGCGACAAGGCAGACTTTTCAAAGTTGACAGTAATACCTAAGTAGTGGCAGAGTGTCAGAGTAGATTGTGCTGCCTGAATCAATGGCTAGAATTGCTGCTGCCATCAAACCTAGTACCTTCAAGACAGTACAGTTGTGTACACCTACCATAAATGTAGATGTTCGAGTGTCTTCACTGTTGCAGTCATAACTGTAGGGTGCTCCTGCCGGCAGGCAGCCCGAGGTCGGCCAGAATCCCAAAGTCTGGGTCCGGCGTCGGCTGTATAAGCTAGTATCCTGACGTCAGTACGCCTTGGTACATAGCCCTCAGCCGACGCCATCTTCTCCAGCCTTTCTTGCCCTAGATGTCAGAAGTCCCCAACAAATCAAAAATGAATCCAACAAGGAAACACAAATACACCACAAATAAGAGAAAAAGAGGGGATAGGAGGGAGGGAAACCCCGACTGCAACAGTGAAGACACTCGAACATCTACATTTATGGTAGGTGTACACAACTGCACTATGTTCTTTGTGTTTCACTGTTGCAGTCATAACTGTAGGGTGGAATCCCAAAGCAGTGTAGAGGGGGAGGAGGCTTTAGATAGAAGAAGGGAGGCAAGAATACCCTGCAAGACAGCAGAGGCAAAGCCTGCCCTAGACTTAGAAAACAAGGGAGATTGTAGTGCTTGGAAAAAGTATGCACAGAACTCCAAGTGGCAGCTTCCAAGATATCCTTGGTAGGGACTCCTCTGAGGAAAGCTGTAGAAGTAGCAGCTGCTCTAGTAGAATGACTTCTAATGGTCCCTGGAAACTGTTTCCCATGATGAGTGTAACAAAATCTGATTCCATAAGCAATCCATTTGGAAATAGTTTGTTTAGAAATAGGTTTTCCAAGAGAACTGGAGGCAAAGGAAACAAACAATTGGTTAGACTTTCTGAAATCTTTAGTCTTGTCCAAGTAAAATCGTAACTGTCTGTGCACATCCAATGAATGCAAAATCCTTTCCCTTTATTTTGAGGATTTGGAAAGAAAGTAGGAAGGTGAATTGTCTGATTTAAAGCCACTTTCGAAATCACCTTAGGCATGAAAGTAGGATTGGTCCTCAAGGATACTCTGTCCTGATGGAAAATAAGGTATGGTTCCACAGCCATGAGAGCTTGCAGCTCTGAGACCCTTCTGGCAGAGGTCAATGCTAACAAAAGAACAGTCTTCCAGGATAGAAACTTAATATCTGAAGATGCAGCAGGCTCAAAAGGAGGCAAAGTAAGTTTTTCTAAAACATAATTAAGATCCCAGGCAGGGACAGGAGGGGTCCTTGGAGGTCGCAAATTTTTAGCCCCTCTCAAGAACTGCTTCACCAAAGGATGAGAAAAAAAGTACAGTTTTGTACCTACCATAAATGTAGATGTTCGAGGATCCACATTGCTGCAGTCCTAACCATTGGGTAGTCCGCTGTCCCAGTCGGCCCGAATACCAAAGTATATGGCTGACGTCGGTCAAGGCGCATTAGACTGATGTCAGGACGTCAGGGTACTAATGCGCATGACCGACGTCATATCCTCAGTCTTTTCTTGCCCCAGATGTCAGAAGACCCTAAAAAGACAAGGCCCAAACCACAACACCAACAAAAACCCTGCACCAAACATATATACAATATATACAAATGTACAAGAATATAGCCTAACCCACACCACCACCCCTAAACACAGAGGGGAAGGAGGGAGGGTAAATTGGACTGCAGCAATGTGGATCCTCGAACATCTACATTTATGGTAGGTACAAAACTGTACTATGTTCTTCATTCCACATTGCTGCAGTCCTAACCATTGGGTAGAATCCCAAAGCAGAGATAAGGGAGGCTGGCAAATCATAAGGAAGCAGGAGCTGTCAACATGCCTTGCAAAATAGCTGTGGCAAAACCAGCCCTAGATTTAGAGTAGAGAGGAAGGTGGTAATGCTTAGAGAAAGTATGCACTGAACTCCAAGTAGCTGCCTCCAAAATATCCTTAGTTGCCACCCCCCTTAGAAATGCTGTTGAAGTGGCAGTAGCCCTTGTGGAATGAGGCCTAATCCCAGCCGGAATCTCCTTGCCATGATGGGAATAACAAAATGAAATGCAAAACCCAATCCACTTAGAAATAGTTTGCTTAGACACAGGCTTGCCCTGAGAAGTCAAAGCAAAAGAAACAAACAACTGCTGAGACTGCCTGAAATCCTTAGTCCTGCTTAAATAATAACGTAACTGCCTATGTACATCTAAAGTGTGCAAAATCTTTTCTCCCTTGTTTTGGGGATCTGCATAGAAAGTAGGCAAATGAATAGTTTGGTTTAAAGCCACACTAGAAACCACCTTAGGCATAAAGGAAGGATTAGTACGTAATGATACTCTATCCTTATGGAAAATCAAAAAGGGCTCCACTGCCATAAGGGCCTGCAACTCAGAAACCCTTCTTGCAGAAGTAATAGCCAACAAAAAAGCAGTCTTCCATGACAAGTATTTTAACTCAGCAGTAGCCGCAGGCTCAAAAGGTTGTAGAGTAAGTTTTTCCAACACAAAATTGAGATCCCAAGCAGGAGTAGGAGCTCTACGGGGGTCTTATATTCTTTGCCCTCTAAGAAATTGCTTGAACAAAGGATGCGAAAACAATGGTGGGTCACAATCATAGTGAGCTGAAATTGCTGCAGCATGAATCTTAATGGAAGAGAAAGACAAACCTTTGTCCAGTAACTCAGTAAGATATTGAAGAGCCACACTCAAATTAGGCTCAGTAATCTCCAAATTGTTTGCTGCACTCCAAAACAAAAATCTCTTCCATTTTTCTGCGTACACTTTCCTTGTACTAGATCTTCTGGCTTCCATAATCACATTTAAAACTTGTTGAGGAAGCTGAGACCTGCTGTCATTCAAAACAGAATATGCCAGGCTGTTAGATGTAGAGAGTGAAGCTTGACATTGAGCAGATGACCGTCCCTCTGAGACAACAGGTGTGGAATCAAGGGTAAAGGCCATGGAGGCTTCCTTACCAGACTCCTCAGTAATGGGTACCAGTGCTGCCGAGGCCAATCTGGAGCTATTAAAATCATCCTTGGCTTGTCTTGTCTGACCTTTAGAAGCACCTTTGGAAGAAGAGGCAGAGGTGGAAAGGCATACACATGAAGATTTTTCCAACTGAAAGAAAGAGCGTCCACTTTCCAAGCTGTGTGATGAAACCCCTTTGTGCAAAACTTTGGCAGCTGGTGATTTAGTGGAGAAGCGAACAGATCTATGTCTGGAGTTCCCCATGACACTGTCAATTTCTGAAATACATGAAGATCCAGTTTCCACTCGTGGGGATCCATGATTTGCCTGCTTAACACATCTGCTAAGGAGTTCTGTGCTCCCGGCAGAAACCTTGCCTGAAGAGTTAGTTGCAAGCTGAGCACAGTCTCCCATAAAATCATTGCTTGCCTGCATAGAGGATAAGAATGTGTTCCCCCTTGTTTGTTGATGTACCACATGACAGTTGTGTTATCTGTTAGAATCAACACCTGCCCAGGAAGAAGTAACTCCTTGAAAGCCATTAATGCAAACTGGACTGCTAACATCTCCTTCATGTTGATATGTAGATGCTGTAGTCTGGCAGGCCACTTGTCTTGTATCCACTTTCCATTTAGATGAGCTCCCCAAGCAATGTCCGAGGCATCTGTCGTTACAATCTGACTCGCCTCTGGCCGGGTCACAGAGAGTCCCTTGTTTAGGTGACATTCCTGAGCCCACCACAAAAATTCTTTTTGAATGCAAGGTATTATTTGAATGACAGTGTCCAAATCCTGGCAGTGCTGTGTCCACACATTTTTGAGATACCATTGCAGCTTCCTCATATGCAGTTTGGCATTGGGAAGCACCAGAATACAAGATGCCATGAACCCTAAGGCTTGAAGGACTGTCCTTGCAGTCAGCCCGGACTGAAGAGAAAGCTGATGGAAGTAACTGGAAAGATTCTTTTGTTTGTCCGGGGTTAAAAAGGCCATCTGGGCTGCTGTATTCAGTCTCACACCCAGAAAGCACATGTCTTGAGAGGGTACTAGACTGGACTTTATTTCATTCACAGAATACCCCAGGCATCTTAGCACTGCTATGACATATTCCAGAAGCTGTAGAAGGTCTTCCTTTTCTTGAGCCAGAATCAGGCAGTCGGCCAAGTAAGGATAGATTTGAATTCCTTTCAGCCTGAAGTAAGCTATCACTGGAGCCAGAACCTTTGTGAATACTCTGGGCGCAGTAGATAAGCCAAAGGGCAATGCAGAGAACTGATAATGAGAATTTCCAGCTCGAAAACGCAGATACTTCCTGCAACTTAGTCTTATAGGCACATGAAGGTAAGCTTCCTTGAGATCTAAAGTTACCATCCAATGATCTTTGCCCAGCAGAGGTAAAAGCTGTTGTAACGCCAACATCTTGAACTTGGGAATGTCCAGATAAGTGTTGAGGATAGATAAATCCAAAATTGGTCTCCACGTGTTCCCCTTCTTTGGTACTAGGAACAGGCGAGAATAAAATCCTAGGCCCCTTTCTGGTACAGGGACTGGCTGAATGGCCCCTATGTGGAGTAACAAAGAAATTTGCTTGTGAGCCTCTTTCCTTTGTGGAGGGGGAACGTCTGGCATGCCTTTGAAAGGGGGCAATGTATGGAAATAAAACCTGTAACCGTGGTGAATGATATCCAACACCCATCTGTCTTGAGTGATTAAATCCCAATTTTCTTTGAAAAGAGACAGTCTTCCTCCCAAAGGAGCTGCCAGACGAGAATCTACTGGCAGCTGAAAAGGCAGGTCATTGGGTCTGTTTACGAAAGGACTGACCCCTGCCTTCACCAGAAGTCTGAGCAGGTGAACCCCCTGTTCTGGGCCTAAAAGAACCTTGAGCTCTGCCCCTACCACGTCTAGACCTACCCCTAGACTGGGAATCATAAGCAGGATATGTCCATCCCTTAGTAGGCCAATTTCTACTAAACTTCGGTGGCTGTACCTGCAAAAAATCTTTAACAGTTTGCATAGACTTAGCTTTGTCCTCCATTTTCTTTAAAACTGCTTCCACAGGCGAACCAAATAACACATCAGACTGTAAAGGAGCATCCAAAATCCTAGTCTTAACATGCTCTGCTAAATTCTGATCCCTCAACCAGGCATGCCTGCGAAGAACAGAGCTAGTGGCAGCCACCCTCGAGGAGGCCTGCACAGCATCAAAACCACATTGCAAAGAATGCTTACCCACTTGTTCAGACACATGAACTAAATCCAGCAACTCTTTACACTCTATACCTTCCGCCAAAGCATCCACCTTAGATTTCAATTGTGAAAGGAGATAATTTTGATATTTTAGCATGTGAAACTGACAATTCAACGCTCTCATGGCTAAAGTGGAAGAAGTATACACTTTCTTTCCCCACCTATCCAAAGCCCTTGCCTCTTTATCAGTGGGAACAGGATTTTTAACAACAGAGGCCTTAACACCTTTAGGCCCCTGAGAAACAGTTTCCGGGTCTGCCCTAGGACTCTTAAACAGATACTTATGAGCTTCAGGCACCCTATAGTACCTATCAGGTTTAACAGGGGCAGGAGGCAAAGAATCAGGGTTCAGGGAAGCCTCTGCAAAAACATCCTCCACCACATTCAACACAGGAGGAATAGCTAAGGGCCTATGCTGGGGTAAAAATAAGAATTCCCTAAGCCTTTTCCTGGAATCAGAGTAATCTTGGCCTTCCCATTTAAAGTGCTCCCTCATGGAATGCAGAGTCTCTGAAAATGAGAAATCCTCAGGAGGAGAAGCTGTAGGAGTGGAATCATCCACATCAGAATCAGAATAAGGAGGATACTCCGGCAAGTCTTCCGCAGAAGACTCAGAAGCCTCTGAACACCGTTCAAAACTCTCAAACTCAGGTTCCACCCTAGGCCTCTTATCAGGAGGGGGCATAGAGCCTCTAATCATAGTAATTAAATCTTCTGCCATTTTAAGCATATGTTTCTTAGGCACAGAACCTGAAGTGCTAGGAGAAGCCCCCACTGAAGCTAAACTTGGCCTACCTCTCAAAGAAGTTTTGGAAACAGAAGGAGAGGCTCTAACTACCTTGGGAAGAGAGGGAAGAACAGTTACCTGAGAAGCCCCCTCAGCCTGGCCTACCTCCTGAAAGGGCACATCCTGTAACAGTAAAGTCTCTGCCTGAGACTCCAAAGAAACTCCTGGCAAAACCTCTGGCTCCACTGAGCCTTCTAAAGAACCGACGTCCGGGACTGCCGGTTCATCAACCCTAGGCTTTGCTGTTTTGTCCTTGCGCTTTTTGGACGAAGCGGGCGTCGGAGCATCCGACGGCATTTTATAATTACAACGCTTCCCAAACACTAACCTGGCACAGTCTAACCTTCTCTTAATAGTGCGTTTGTTAAATCTAGCACAAGAGCGGCAACCAACAACGTCGTGCTCAGGCCCTAAACAAGGTATACACAAAGTATGGTAATCCCTATGAGGTATCTGCTTCCCACAAGAAATACAGTTATTCACTTTTTCTGACATCCGGTTAAATACTGAGGCAAGAAAAAACCAAAATGTTCCCCAACGGGGTACTTAGCCAACTTTGATTCGGTCTGAAACTCCGATTTCGGAAATTTTTCAGAACGCCAACCTGCACTCGCAAAACTGCTTCTGCATCGGACCATGCGGCAAAAAAGACTGAGGATATGACGTCGGTCATGCGCATTAGTACCCTGACGTCCTGACATCAGTCTAATGCGCCTTGACCGACGTCAGCCATATACTTTGGTATTCGGGCCGACTGGGACAGCGGACTACCCAATGGTTAGGACTGCAGCAATGTGGAATGAAGAACATCAGGAGGATCAGAACTGTAATGCGCAGAGATAGCAGAAGCATGTATCTTAATGGAAGAAAAGGAAAGTCCTTTAGATAAAAGTTCTGTAAGGTAAAGCAAAATAGAGGAGAGATCAGGAACCTGAGGATCAGAACCTCGGTCCTGCATCCAAATAGAAAACCTCTTCCATTTAGAGGCATAGGATTTCCTAGTGCTAGGCCGTCTAGCTTCCAAAAGAACATCCAAAACTTGTTTGGGAAGACTAGAGGAAATCAAATTCCTTTGAAGAGCCAAGCTGTCAGGCAAAGGGTTTTGAGACTGGAATGTAGTAACTGACCCTGATGCTGGGACAGAAGCGAAGGGTTCAGTGGGAGAATCCAAGGAGGCCCCGAGAACAGGAGCTTTAAGGTTGGATACCAAAACTGTCGAGGCCAATTTGGAGCAATCAAGATGAGGAACTTGGGCTTGTCCTGTTTTATGTTCAGTAGTACCCGAGGCAGTAGAGGAAGAGGAGGGAAGGCATATGCTGAAAGGCTTCTCCAGCTGAAGGACAGGGCATCCACTCTCCATGCTGTTTTGTGGAAGGACCTGGTGCAAAAGCGAGGCAGCTGATGATTGAGATGGGATGCAAACAGATCTATCTGGGGACATCCCCAAACTGCAGTAATCCTGTTGAACAAGTTGGTGTCTAGCATCCATTCGTGAGGATCTGTAATGTTTCTGCTCAGGCTGTCTGCTAAGAGATTCTGTTTCTCTGGAATGAAATGAGCCTGGAGATGCAGATTCAAATTTAGAGCTGTGTCCCATAACCCCATAGCTAGTCTGCAAAGGGGGTATGAATGAGAACCCCCCTGCTTGTTGATGTACCACATGACCGTGGTGTTGTCTGTGCGAATTAGCAGAGGCCCTGGTTGTAAAAGGTTTTTGAAGGCTAAAAGGGCATTTTGAACTGCCAACATTTCCTTCAGATTGATGTGCCAGTGAAGATGGTCCTTTGTCCAGGTTCCCTGCTGGCAATTGTCTAGAAAGTGTGCTCCCCAAGCATAATCCGAGGCGTCCGTGGTTAGGATTTGAGTAGGTTGAGGGAGACAAAAAGGTTTTCCTTCGTTTAAAGTGCAAGCCCTGGACCACCAGAGGAACTCCTTCTGGAGGCAGGGGATCAGAGGAATCAGAATATCCAGATCGTGGTAATGCTGTGACCATACACTTTTCAGATACCATTGAAGCTTTCTTATGTGAAGCCTTGCGTTTGGAATCAACAGAATGCAGGAAGCCATGTAGCCCAGAGCCTGCAGGAATTTCCTTGCAGTGAGCTGAGATAGAGTTGCCAAGGTGTTGAAAGTAGAAGCCAGCTGAGTTTGTTTTTCTGGAGTGAGGAAGGCCCTTTGTAAGGTTGTATTTAAGAGGGCTCCCAAAAATACCATTTGTTGAGAAGGGATCAAATGTGACTTTTTTATGTTCACTGAGAATCCCAGTAGAAGGAGAAGACGTTGAACAAAGTCCAGATGTTGAAGCAGAAGATCTTTGCTGTCTGCCTGAATAAGGCAGTCGTCCAAATAGGGGTAAATCTGGATCCCCTGAAGTCTGCAGTAAGCCACTACTGGTGCCAGGCACTTGGTGAAGACTCTGGGCGCAGTAGATAAACCAAAGGGCAGAACAGAGAATTGAAAGTGCCTCGAACCTGCCTTGAATCTGAGGAATTTCCTGCGTTCTTGTCTGATAGGGATATGCAAATAGGCTTCCTTTAAGTCCAATGTCACCATCCAGGCGTCCTGAGAGAGCATTGGAATTAGCTGTTGCAGAGTAAGCATCTTAAACTTTGGAATTTCCAAAAAGGTGTTTAACACAGAAAGGTCCAGAATAGGTCTCCATGAGTTTTGTTTTCTGGGAACCAGAAACAGCCTTGAATAAAACCCTTTTCCCATTTCCGAGAGTGGAACAGGCTCTATGGCTCTCATGGCCAGAAGAGCATCCACTTGAGTTAAGGCCTCTGACCATTGAAGTTTTGGCAGATCTGGCCAACCGTGAGTCCTTGGCAAAGTGTGAAAGTGGAACTTGTAACTTTTTAAAATCACGTCCAATACCCATCTGTCCTGGGTAATATGAGTCCAATTTCTGTAAAAAAGAGACAGTTTTCCTCCGAGAGGGGCGTCCAGGTGAAGGGGTCCTGAAGCCCAACCGAGAGAGTCATTGAGTTAGCTTTCTTTGAGATTGGGATCTGTCTTCTCCCCTTCTAGGTGAAGAAGCAGTCCATTGTCTAGATCTGTAAGAGGTCTGGCCTTGACCACGACCTCTGGAGCGCCTATATCTTCCCCTTTGAGGCCGGTCAGACGTGGGAAAGGACCAATTTTTAGAGGGCCAATTCCTGGAAAATCTAGGAGGCTGAACTTGCAAGAAATCTTTTACAGTCTGCATGGATTTTACCTTTTCTTCCATCTTTTTAATAACTTCCTCAGCCTTAGAACCAAAAAGAACATCTTGTTGAACAGGGGCATCTAATAACTTAGCCTTAACCTGTTCAGGTAAACTTTGTTCACGAAGCCAGGCATGTCTCCTAATCACAGTACCAGAGGCAGCAGCCCTGCAAGAAGCATCCAAAGCATCAAAACCACAATGTAAGCTATGCTTGTTAACCTGTTCAGTAGCATGCAAAACATCCTGAAGTTCCTTATCCTCTGCACAAGCAGGAAGGGAAGCAAGCTTTGCTTTAAAACAGACAAAAGAAATTGCTGATATTTAAACATATGAAACTGGCAATTTAAAGCCCTTACAGACAGGGTAGCAGAAGTATATACCTTTTTACCCCACCTGTCTAAAGCACGAGAATCCTTCTCAGAGGGAATAGGATTTTTAGAAGTAGCAACCTTAGCAGCCTTAGAACCCTGAGAAATAGTTTCAGGATCTGCAGAAGGGTTTTTAAATAAAAATAAATGAGAGTCAGGAACCCTATAAAATCTATCAGGCTTAGAAGGAGCAGGAGGCATGGAATCAGGATTCAAATAAGCCTCAGAAAAAGCATCATCTACAATGTCCAAGACAGGAGGGATAGCTAAAGGCCTATGCTGAAGAAGAAGAAAAAATTCTCTAAGCCTCTTTTTGGAAGCAGAGTATTCCTGTCCTTCCCAATGAAAATGTTCCCTCATCTCATGCAAGGTTTCTCCAAAAGAAAAATCCTCAGGCGGAGAGGCCGAGGGCAAAGAATCCTCAGCATCCGAATCCTCATAAGGGGGAAAGGAATAGTCCTGATCAGAGGAAGAAACAGAAGATACAGGAGCCTGGTCAGAGGAATCCAGAGTAACATCCTGTCGAGGCCTTTTCTCAGGAGGGGGGTGAGAACCCCTAATCATTGTAAGCAAATCTTTAGCCATCCTCAATAATTGTTTTTGTGTCTTGGGAGTGAATTCAGAAGCAGCTTGAGCTGAAACTTTAGACTTAGTAGGAGTCTTTGTCTTTGCCTTTGCCTTTGAGATAGTGATATGAGTATGCCTGAAAACCCCCTCAGAAGCCGGTACCTGCACAGCGGTTCCGGACCCATCTGAAGGAGCGACGTCCGAAGGTCCTGCAGCAGTTAAAATAGTGGGCCTTGATGGCTCCCCATGGGAGTCCGTATCGGCCATCGGTTCAGAAGTGGCGGACGACAGGGGCTGCAAAAGCGCCTCACTGACGACAGCCGAACCGGACGCTGGCTCCAGCTGCAACGAGTCCTGTTTGGACCTCGGAGGCCTGTCTTTGTCTTTGCGCTTCTTTTGAACTCCGGTAGTGTCCGACGACATTCTGTAATTGAAGCGTCTGCCAAAATAATTTAAAGGAAGTTATTAAAAAGATGGAAGAAAAGGTAAAATCCATGATAGTACGAGAGTTGAACCTGGCACAGAACCGACAACAAGAAACGTCGTGGTCAGGGCCTAAGCAAGGTAGACAGTAAGAGTGGAAATCTTTATGAGGTATTTGTTTCCCACACGCTATACAATTATTAACTTTTTCTGACATCGGAGGAACAAGAAAAGATTCCCAACGGGTACTTAGCTTTGAGAAGAGAAGTAAGAACTTGGACCGACAACAACCAAATACGCTGTTCGAAAATCGCCAACCAACGCTTTTGAGCTGCTTTCCACCGCACGGCAAGAAAGACTGGAGAAGATGGCGTCGGCTGAGGGCTATGTACCAAGGCGTACTGACGTCAGGATACTAGCTTATACAGCCGACGCCGGACCCAGACTTTGGGATTCTGGCCGACCTCGGGCTGCCTGCCGGCAGGAGCACCCTACAGTTATGACTGCAACAGTGAAACACGAAGAACATCTCTGCGGCTGTAGCTTTGCTCTTTGACACAAATGAGTTGATGTGTTGGCGAAGAAGTGAGACCTTTTCGATTGGAAGATGTAGAGTGGTGGTTGTGGTATCTAACTCTGCTCCTATAAAGATGGAATGCTGTGATGGCGACAAGGCAGACTTTTCAAAGTTGACTGTAATACCTAAGTGGTGGCAGAGTGTCAGAGTAGATTGTGCTGCCTGAATCAATTGATGCCTGGTGGTAGCGGTGAGGAGACAATCGTCTAGATATGGAAACAGCTGGAATCCTAGACGCCTCAGGTGAGCCATGACCACTGCCATGCATTTGGTGAACACTCTGGGGGCTGTAGTAAGACCAAAGGGCAGGGCTCGAAACTGGTAGTGATTGGCTCCCAGCCGGAAATGCAGGTGATCTCTGGAGCATCTGTCCATCTTTATGTGGTAGTACGCATCCTTGAGATCGATGGAGCACACCCAATCGCCTTTCCCTAGAAAGGGAAGAATGGCCTGAAGTGTGACCATTCGGAACCTCTCTTTTTTACAAATTGGTTGAGTCTACTGGGGTCCAAGATGGGTCTCCAGTCCCCTGTTTTCTTTGGAACCAAAAAGAATCTTGAGTAAGTTCCGAATCCAACTTGGTCTGCTGGGACTGGTTGGATGACTCTTTTTTCTAGCAACCTGCAGACCTCTATGGTTGCTTGTTCCCTGAAACTGGGTGGAACATCCGGGATTCTGTTTACAAGAGTGGAAGTGGAAGAGAACGGTATGAAATACCCTCTGGAAAAGATGCTTTGTACCCAGGTATCAGACGTTATGTTTAGCCAGGCTTCTGGGTACAAAGAAAAGCGACACCTGACTGCCTCCAGAGCCAGACAGCCGGGTCTCCTTTCAGGAGCGCTGGTAGGGCTGACCAGGGAAATGTCCTCTGTCACCCTGTTGTTGTGGACCCCCCCTGTCACGCGGGCGACAATTTCCATTATAACCTCCCTCCTCTGCCTCTAGAGGGGGTTTCTCCACGTGTGTCCTGAAAGGTTCCCTGTGCTTTTCAGAACCACATTTTTCCGCACTTAGTACCCTTGGGATAGGGCCGAGTAGGGGTAGAAAAACAGACTCCAATGGCAGATAAAGTCTTGCCTTCCTGCTCACACCTGGTTAGAGTTTCTTTCACTTTGGGCCCAACAGGGATGAGCCATCAAATGGGGTGTTGATAAAGGAAGACTTGAAAGGCTCCACAAAGGAACAGAGATGCATCCAGGCTTATCTACGCAGAGCAATGCCTGAACTAGCAGCTCTACTCGAACCATCAGCTGCATAAGATATGGGGCACATGGACGAGTTCACAATCGAGTTTAGGGTAGCGAGCTGTGTGTTAACTTTGTTGGCAACCCCTGCAGCTACCATACCCTGGAGTGTATCTCCTAGCTCTTTCAGGAGATCTCTTTGTAGTCTTGTAAAATGGGTTAAATGGTTCAGTGATCGATGGGAAAAAGTCGCTGAGCTAAACATGCGCTTCCCATATCTATCCCTGATCCTAGAATCTCTGTTAGGAGGATGGATATATGAGGACGTCTCAGACGTTTCCTTTTTGGTGGCTGCAGCCACCACCATGGCATCAACAGGCACTCCCTTAGTCAAAAAGGCTTTGTCCACTGGGGCAGAAATGAACTTATTTAGCTTCCGATGGACAGGTTCCATGGCCTCCAGAGACTCCCCACGCCTTACGAGAGATCAGCTCCATGAGCTCATCGTAATGCAGAGACACCCAAGAAGTGGAAGGTTGAGACCTGAAAGCCTTCAAGAGCACTGACTCGTCTTCAGTAGGGCTTTTGGACTGCCAACTGCCCCTCTGATTAAGGATCTCTAATATCTCCGCAAAGGAGATATCCACAGAAGGGGATCGAGGGGACCCTTCTGACTCATCCAAGTCAGTGTCAGATGTCAAAGACTCCTGTGGGGAGTCCAAGTGCCTCCTCTTGCACAGTCTCTTCCTGGGTACTTCCTCAGCGGGGGGATCTGGGGAGGTGTCAGAAGAGCAGGGGGCACCCTGTGGGGCTACTTGAGTCTCAGGGTCTCTACGCTTGGGTGGACCAGTAAAAGCAGGAGCGGACACAGGCGCTTGAGGGGAGGAGGAAGCCAGACCTGATGCTGACAATGTCTTTGGAGACAGGACTCTCCTCATAGCATCGAACGCACCATGGCTCCAACGAGAAGGGGTAGACGGCTCTGAAGGGACCGTCTGATCCTCTCACATCAAGGCCATGAGCTCCGAGCCCGAGGTAGGAGTTGAGCTCATTTGAGCTGAAGTCCTGAGAGGAAGAGTCAGCACCGACAAATCGGTACGACTATCCTCCCCAGACCCGACTGGAGAGTGTCAGCTCCTAGAGTCTCCGGTTGGCGCTGAGGACATCTGAGTAGATGGAACAGATAACACCGGTGCAGGTCTCAGCTCCACAGGTTCAACAACTATCAGGTCGGACTCGTTTGGCTCCAAAAGTCCAGTACAGCTCGGAGGAGAAGTAGTCAAGTCCGGGTTAATGGTCTTCGGCTCCGACGACGGCATCGGAGTCAACAACAATTTAGCAAGGCCTGGTGCCCTTAGAAGCTTCTGTACTAGCCGGTCCATATCCATACCTGAGAGGCTGACAGAAGACTTTGAGGAGTGCATCGAAGGTGCTGATTGGAGCAGAGGAGATGAAGGAATCTCAGCGACCAGTTCCAAAACTGTGAGCTGGCTCCAAACAGAAGGGACACTCGGCTTTGAGGACAGTGGAACCGATGACCCTACACCCTCTATTTTTTTAGTCTTTTTGGATGCTTTCGAGTCACCTGAGGATTTTGAAGATTTTGAGGATCTACTAGCACCATCCTGGTCACCCACCGCTTCGGAGAAAGGATGCTGAAGTAAACCCCTGTCTACTAATTTTCTCCTTCTCTCCAAAAGTACCCTGGAGGAGAAACAGTGACATATACTGCAAGAATCTTGGAGGTGTTTAGCCCCCAGACAATAAACACATTGAACATGCCTGTCAGTGACAGACATTTTTTTTGTCCACAATACAGACATTTTTTGAAGCCAGATTTTGGATGAGGTTTCTCTTTCTCATCAGACATTTCTATATCAGATTAAACAAATTTAAAGAATTAAACAACACACTTAGAATTATCTAATTATCTACCAAAGTACACTTAAGGTTAAATACAAGGCCATCTCTTAGGCCCAACACTATAGAAAAACAGAAGCCAACACAGGACACTAATCTAAAACTAAGTCTAAGTCTAAACATCTATAGATTTTATATATATATATATATATATATATATATATATATATATATATATATATGTATGTGAAAAAACATTTTTTTAAACTTGCAAATAGAAGAATCTATCGATTAATAATGGTCCGAGCTATCTGGAACACCGAGATCTGTGCTGCGGCAAACTAGATCTGAGGTAATTCCAGCAGTGCATCATGGGATATGGGGTTTGGTCTCGAGCTACTGGCAAACCTTGAGCTTTGCTATAGGCTGTGTTGGAGCCGAGGATCAGCTCCAAACCCATCAATGAGAATAAACGGCGAGATTTAACAACTTCACATCAACAGTTTTTGCATTAACAACCATACCCTTGTTCAGGGTGTAAAAAATTCCATGAACGTTGTTAATATGGCTGCTAATATGTCTGTTAACATGGTTGCTGTTGAAAATATAACTGATAGATCCTTACCACTTAGTTCATTCGACATGTTTTATGATGAGATAGATGTCATGAGTGACACAAACTGTCATGGTAGTGATTTGGTTTCATTGAATTTCACCTGTAATAGTACTATAAGCAATAATGGGTGTGATTCTATTCAGTGTGATGGTCCTGAATTAATATGTAATTCTTCGAATGATTTTACAGTTTACAACTATTCCAATGTTAGTTTTTCAGTAGCTCATGCTGATTTATTCAGCAAAGGATTAATCTATGTACCTGCCCATAAAGCTGATGTGGCAGAGGTACTTATGGATTTGAAACTATTCACCAGGAAACTAAATTTGTCACTTTGGTTTAAAAACAACAATAGTAATGTGAGTACTAACAATGAGCATGTTATTAGAAAGCCAAGCACCTTTAATCCACCTTTGAATAACTTGTTATTCATTTATGAAAGGATGTGCAAACAGGATATCTGCAAGTGTTTTCACAGGAACTGTAGTAAGTATAACATTAACCTTAGTCAGGATGAAGAAAGATTGTTATCTGATTTAAGCTCTAATGGTGATATTAGGATCATGAAACCTGACAAAGGTGACGGGATTTGTATATTCAACTCTAGTGACTATTCCAGCCAAATGCTTGAGCTATTACACACTGACACCTATAATGAGATTTCTAGGAATGAATTGAACATTGCGTATGGTAACATTGACATCATTCTATATAATATGTGTATACAGGGTCAAACAGATGGTGATACTTATCACTACTTAGTTAATAAACACCCAGTGGTCGCCAGTATTTTTGGTATTCCAAAAATTCATAAGGACATAACCCCCCCCCCCCCCCCATTAAGACCTATAGTTGATGTAGGAAGAAGTAAAACATTCTATTTGGCTAAATATTTGGACGCATTGCTTAAACCATCAGTCAACAAGGTCGACCAACTTTGTAAGGATTCCTGGGATTTTCGAACCAGGTTAGCCAATATTGAATTTACTAATGATTGCCTGGTTACTATAGACATCCAAAACCTATACTCTGTTATCCCACACAAAGATGGAGTAAAATGGCTGGAAGATATAGTATTTGACATTGGTGAGCTTGAATTTGATAATATTAACACCACAATAACATTGATGGAGTTAATTTTGTCTAATAATTTCATTTTCTTTGAAGGCCAATTATTCAAACAATGTACTGGAGTTGTTATGGGTGCTGCATGCTCCCTTAACTGAAGGTGGGTCCCCAACCCCATGTCCAAGGCATCCAAAAAGAGTACCCAAGATGGGATTGGAGGTGGGAAAGGAAGTCCTGCGTCGAGAGAAAGCTGATGAATCTACCACTGAAGCTTGGGTTTGAGACATGAAAGAAAGGAATCTAGGAAATCTAGGAGATGACAGTGTTGAAGCTACAGTGAATTGAGGAACCACTGTAGTTTTCTCATATGGAGCCTGGCTACAGGCAGCACAGGAATGGTGGAAGCCATGAATCCTGAACCCTGAGAAAATCCTGAGCTGTAACTGAAGCCAGAGGAGGAGGAAGATATTGAAAGAAGGTGATCAGAGAATGGGCTTTGGATGGAGGCAGGTATGCCAGCATGGGAATGGTCTGGATGCTGCAACTGAGAAAAAACATGATCTTGAGGAGGAACCAGGACCAATTTCAGAAAATGTATGGTAAAACTCATGATTTGCAACAGACAAACAGTAAACTGGAGGTGCTGAAGCAGGACCTCAGGGGATCAATCCTGAATGAGCAGGTCATCTAAATAAGGAAAGATTTGAACCACTCTCATCCTGCAGAAGGCAATGACAGGTGCAAGGCATTTGCTGAGTACCTTTAGGGCAGTAGACAGACCAAAGGGCAAAGCAGAGAACTGAAAATGCAAGGAAGAAATGGAGAAATGTAAAATCTTCCTGAAAAGGGTATGGATGGGGATGTGAAGGTAGGCATCCTAGAGGTCCAGGGATAGCAAGAAGGTCTGGGGAAGAAGAAGAGGGAACAGGATTTAAAAGGACAACATCCAAAAGGAAGGGAACTTTCGAAAGGCGCTGAGCTGCGAAAGGTCTCCAGGTGCCTTCCTTCCTAAGAACTAGGAACATTCTAGAATAAAAATCGTTCCCTTCCTGAACAGGGGTCACAACATGTGAATCAGTGTGTGTGTGTGTGTGTGTGTGTGTGTGTGTGTGTGTGTGAGTGTGTGTGTGTGTGTGTGTTAATGTACAGTATGCTGCGAAAATGCGTGTAGGGGAATCTATGGGCTATTCATTTATCATACTTTCAATATCTGTGTTGAAAAAGTTTGGATTTATTTAGTATTATTAATTTGTTTTGCTTACTGGAATAGTGCAGCTGGTCATAACCCATTTTCAGTGTCACCCAACAGGAAAAAATCTACAGTGAACATATTACACTACATAGAGAGCACATATATGTATACTTTATCTTTACTTTCCCAAATAACATGAGTTTAAGCCACTCAATGCTGTGTCTTTGTCCACAAATGGCCAAGTGGGAAACGGACAAGTATGCAACTCATCAGTCCCATCTGGATGGGTTGCAATTTGTTGACTGCTGTTTGTCACAGAGTTTTTTGCTTTCTTCACACTTGTGTGACTGGAGTTAGTATAAATAAGGGAGCTGTAGAGGGAAAATTCCCCACATGGGAATGCAGGGTGACTATCCCTTCAAACATTTTTGCTCACTTAGACAGAGCTTTGATTGAGTGGCTTCATCCAGTAGGAGCTTCACCAGCTTAATTCACAGTGGAACATCCACAATGTCCTATAAAGGACTGGCAGAGTGATTGCATACTGCTTATATGATGTGCTGCTTTACTGAAAATATGAAACAGATACAGTTTCTCATTTAACAAGACTTCTTATGCACATGCAGCTGGTTCACAAAAATATGTTTACTATAAACCCAGCAAAAACAAAAACTATCCTATTTGGTGCACCTCAGTGATTTGCCAAAAGAATTCTCACTTCAAAAACCTGCATACACTCACACATTTGTATTTTCTTTTTGCTAAAGGGTTTCCCCAATATTTGCCTGCATAATTCCAGCAAGACTTATTCAGTCCTTATTACTTGTTTTGCGCTTACTACATTACTACAGGAATATTGTACGATTATTTTATGCCCTCCCCCTGCAGCATCTGCTTGTACAGAGACATAGCCCTGTGATACCTACCCCTAAGTATATGTTACATTTTTTTAAATCTGAGCTCATTCATATTCAGGGATAAGGCATATCCCTTTTTCCCAAAGTGTGTCAATGTGTGCAAGTTTGCTATTTACAAACACCACACACTCCTGCACAGTCAGTTTTATTGAAGTTAACCTTTCAATAGTCAATTACTAGTAAAGAGTACTTGACGGTCTGTAGCTACAGGATTCGACATCTACAGGATGTTTGTCTGTATTTGTAATTTTATACCATAGACCATAAAAATGAGCAAGAAATTACACAGACAATATATAAATGCTACGAGACTTTCAAAAGTCACTTAAAACCTTGCACAAAACCTTCTGCGCTACACTCACTGATACCTCCAAGGCCAAGTACAGTATACTGGGTCTTAATATGTTAAAAGTAGCAAGTATACATATAACAGTCCAGCCAACTACAATATACAGTTGTAAAAGTCAAAAAAAATATCTTGAACAAAAAAAATAATGTCACACTCTCCCTTAAAGACTTAGAATTATGTTTCATATGGTGTGCTTAATACTTGATGAAGTATGTGTGTTCAAACCATTTCAGAAAGATGGTCAGTGAATATGCTGCTGTTGTCAAGCACACGAATACATGACTATTCTTTGTAAGCCGTGCTTTTGACACTTGGTCTGTCAGTACTTGGAGTGAAGAAAACTAGGTGCCAATAAGCCAAAAGAAGAAAAAAATGTTTTTCATGTGGTGGAGGGAGCACATATGCAGGGGACTTAGCTGCTTGTATCCCTGGACTTCTATTCTAACTCTGAGGTCACTGCAACTCAGAGAAAGTAAAATTCCTGACTGGAGCAACCTTGTTTGAAAGATAGTTTTTCTAACACAACATACACTGTTATAAAAACTGGTCAGCGCTGACAAACTAGAAGTTACCAAACTGTGCATCAAATGTACCTAAGCACACAGAATTAGATAACAACAAATACGGATTCATGTTAATAGGTGATTACAAAACGGGATTGTGTAGCTGGAGGTTTACCAGGGCAACTGCTAGAACATGCCAAAATTAGGTAAAACAATTTCTACCATAATTCAAAGTGCTGTACAGGAAGAAAACCAATGTTTCTGTTTTTTACTAATCTGGGAAAATTTTGCATGCATACTTCTCTTCATGCGTTTAGCTAAGGAAATTTCATGTAAGAATTTGTCTCCAAACGTATGCATACTATGCTTCCCAGTTACTACTTTCAGTTTAACTGAATCCCCAAAAGAACTTGCTATAGCACGGCTGAGAGAAGGGAACTACAAAACTAGCAGCTGAATGAAATGACTTGCTTTTACTATATTAATTTTTGTACTTTTACTATATCTTTAAAGCAACTTGCCACAACCCTGGTAGTTTAGTTAAATGTGTTTACTTTTTGAAGTAAGAGTCAATAAATTATGCATCACTGTTTGATGAATAATTGTTGTAACAGTTGCCAAATCCCTACATTCTGAATTATGTCTTTCCAGTTCAGTGTCCATACAATTTCCCTTTTTTAGCATTTCCTGGTTAACTGACTTAGACCGCCCTTCCTTCAAAACCACATTTGCTCTGCCCTGTGGATGGCTTTCTGTCTGCAGTCTACATTGACACTGTCCTATTGCTTCCTCCTTCCTGGACTGTCACTAAAAAAGCCTATACCTGTACCTTTATATTTCCAATCTTTATAATCCATCTAAGTGCTTTTCATTTATCCTTCACTCATAACTTTCTTCACAGCAGTTGTGTTACAAGTCTTTTATTACTGTTTATTGTCAAGACAGTTTCAGTACTAGATGCACTGATCCTTGTAATGTCACCGATTCTCTATCCTCATTTTGTACTTTCGTCTTGAAAACCATATTATTGTTGCTTATTTGCTGTATTTTTTTCGGTTTGTTTTTAAACAGCTAATTGCTAAACCTCAAACCTTCTCTAACAGATGTAGACTGTTGCCTGCACACACTATGGCATATTCTGTGCAATATTCTGATTTCCCTGTTGTATTAACCAATGGTAATGACCAGCTTCAATACCTGATTGAATGACATGACATAAAGAAGGCTGGTTCCTTTCAGGGAGCTTCAACCTAGCAGTTTTTATCATTTATTTTCTCCATTAATTTGAGGTAAAATGATGAAAGGCAGCCAGCATCTCACTCCATGTAAAAGTCAATGGACTGGGAGACTACAGCTTAGGAGAGAAAACCCAGTTAGACAACTGTATCTGGTTCTTTCCTCATGGCAGAAAATGACTGCTCAGTCAGCCCTATCACATCATTTCTTGATCTCAAACATCGCAGTTCAAGCAGAAATTCCAACTACTGTTCTAACAGGCAGACTCTTGTTACTTACTATGAGCTACTGTGAAGTCGTTTTTATGCACTGCTTTATTACACTGTGTAATTCTCACCATCTGTTCACTAGCATAGCTATGTAAATGAACTGCTTGAGGCACAGCAGGTCCTTTCTGCATATAAATCATCAACAGAAATAAAGGTCAGATACAGACTTTTTCATGTGAGCAGATTCCTTTTATTAAAATTAGATCCAGAAGTTGTACCAGGATATAATATAGTTTCTGAAATGATTGGTTCTCTTTTAGGTTCACAGGTGTCATATATGTCTCCTTCAACCACACATTATTCACTTCTCAAGGTTCCATTCAACTCCTTATTCACAGGATTTGTAATGGAGTAAAACTGAGGCAAAATCAACTCAGATCACTGTCCTTAGATTCATACTTCAGAACAAAGTACATGTTCCAGTATGTACCTGAAGTAGATCAATTTCTAAGGCAAGTATAAGACCTAAAGGTGTTTTTTCTCAGCTTTTTACTTTCTTTAATGTCTTCTTTCTTCCTTTTTTCTGCTTAGCCTATTTTATTATACTGTCATCTAAAACAATACCTTTGTACCTCAGATTTGTCTTAGCTTATGGTTCAATTTGCTATTACAAGCTGGATTTCCATCTCATGAATTATGAAGGCAGGTCTGTGTGGAATCTAACATTTATACAAAAATAAAAAAATAAAAAAGATCTATGATTTCTGCTTTGAAAAGCAGTTCTAAATCACTAGTGAACTGTAACAGGCAAAAGAATTTGCATCTCTGTTCTGCAATGCAGCTGCAAAAGGCAGTCATAACACGATCTAATTTCAAGGTGACACAGAGCTGCTATTTTAGGAGACTACTGACAGCAAAGTAAGGCATACCTACGTTTTAACAAGGTGCTACAGATGTGAGAGCTGAACTTGAAAAGTCATCCCTGATGGATCACAGTACAAGTGAGAGGATGCACACCTCTTCATGAATGTCAAACATGATAGCATATATAAATGTGTCTTCTGCAACATTATAACAGCTATGTGTATATTCCCTAATTTCTCTAGAGCAGTGTGAGAACCTCACTGACAAGATGAACACCACAGTACATTGGTACAGAGCTGCTGTAATGTTTGTAACAAGCACCATCACTTCAGACTTCAACTACACTATCTACTGTATTGTGGCATAAAACAGTATACAGCAGTACAAAATGTTTTATTTATTTTAAATGTGTTTACCGAAGTAGAGCATTAACTCATATTGCTCAATTTCAGGCTTAGCTTGGTGCAAATACAAGGCATATAAACAATGAACTGATACAATAACAGCACAAAATGCAACAAAGTAAAACAATTCTAGTAAAATGAATATGACTGCAGCACAGTAAATTCTGCACTAATGTGCCCTATCCTCTGGCATGAAAACACTAATATCTGTGGTTACCAGGGAGCTCTCATTGTTATATAAGCAACTCAAAAAAGAAGATCATCATTAGGCCATAATATATTTACAACGCATGTCTGTATAAATAATAAGATAATACAAAAATAACATCTTCCATATTCTAAATGTAATTATCCTACTGACAAAAACATGTGATCCTACTTGCAGTTCATAGAGATAAACGTTATTTAAAATGGAATGTATTACAAATGATGCTAATAGCTATAGCAAGTCATGTGATCCAACAATCAGTTACCCTTCAGTAAGTCTTTGTGAAAGCAGCTCATGCATAATGCCTATAGCTTATTTGTCTTGACAAAGTATAGTTGTATAAGTAAACTTGCAATACTGGTATACAGTAACCTCTCAGTTAACTGGAACTCAAGCAACTGGCACTCTCAAGCAACCGGCAAAAAAAAAAAAAAAAAAAAATGGAAGAAATACAGTACAATTTTCGTGTGTTGCATTTTCTGCCCCCGCCCTCCTTACCCCACAGCAGAAACGCACCTTACATTTTTAGAGTTTTAGAATTTTAAAAAGAAACATAGGAATAAATTCCCTGTCTCCCCAACCTGAGAACAAGTTAAACCAAACAAATAGTACAGGGTACAGTATCAATCAGGCCTATTTTTAACAGTAACTCTCAAGCAACCAGAAACTATAGTTATCCGGCATCTACCAATCCCCATGCGTGCCGGTTTACTGAGAGTTTACTGTACTGATATAAGAGCCGGACAGCTTTCAAAGCTCTAGGGCACCATCCATGCACCTAAACACTAAGTCACAATTTGAGCAGAGCTGACTTAAAAGACAGATTTGGTCACCAAGCCCTTCATTGTTTTTATGCTAATGAGAGGGAGGCTGAGCCCTGAAAGGACAATGCTAGTACGAGAAAAAAAAATGTCCAAACCTTGACAAAAAACACATCAAAAAACAATGGGGATGGAGGGAGAGAGGGAGTGGCTACTGCAGGACTTGATCATTCAAATATCTACTATTATGGTAAGTTCACTTACACAACTGTACTACTTTCATCATACGGATTACTGCGGAAGAAGCGTTAACTACATGGGCAGATTACCCTAGCTTACCACATTTGGGAAGTTAAAGTAGAACACTGCAAGACCCCCCTGAAAAATGGTCCTAGCAAACCCTGATCTAGTTCCAGACAAGGAATCAACCTTCTAGTTCTTTGTAAAAGTACATATAAAGGACCAGGTAGCAGCTTCTAGAATACTTTTTGAAGCCAGCCCTTTCCAAAAAGCCAACTAAGAAGCCAAGGACCTGGTAGTGTGAGCCTTGATCCTACCTGGAAGAGATGATTTTTTTTTTATTGTGGTATGACAAAAGGTAATGTCCTTAGATAACCATTTCTAAATGGTCTGTTTAGGCACAGGTTGTCCATTCTTCTTACCTTTCAAGAAATGAACAATTGAACAGAAGATCTGAAAGGTTTAGTTCTGTCAAGATAGTACCCAAGTTATCTGAGGACATCCAAGGTATGAAGTATCCTTTCTCCCTTATTTTAGGTGCAGGAAAGAAAATGGGGAGATAGAGTGTATGACTTAAAGTAAACTCAGATACCATATTAGGCATAAAAGGATTAGCTCTCAATGAAACCCTTTCTCTGTGGAAAATGAAATAAGGTTGTCTCACTATAAGAGTCTGCAACTCATTTAAGAACCTAAAGTCGGCCAGGATAGGTGGGTCAAATGGAGCAAATGTTAGCTTCTCTAACACAAAATTAAGATCTCAAGGAGGGGCCAGGCTGCTTATGCAAAACACCTTTCAAAAACATTTTGACATGAGACTGCACTGAAAGAGGAAGAGCCATAGGCAGATATGGTCACACAAATATTGTAAAACCAGAGAACAACTAGCCCTGAATGGATGCTGGTTATGTTGCTGGCACCATCCAGAAAACCTTTTCCATTTGTTAATATATGTTTTTTCTGTGGCAGACTTTCTTGTCTCCATTAGTAGCTGCTGCATGTCCTCAGTAAACAGGTTCATGAAAGGAAATAAGACCCTATCATCTGAGCTATCAACTGAAGTTCATTGATGTTCGGGTGCATCAAACACCCCTATTCTTGTGTCAGTAGATCCAGTCTGTTAGGAAGCTTGCGGTAATTGCCCTGGGCCAGAAGGGGTTCAACCACAAAGATCTTGGGGGATTCATTCCAAATCTTCAAAAGTACCCTAGATATTAGTGGAAAGGTGGAAAAGCATCCACAAATATTCTTGTCCAAGGAAAAGAAAAGGCATCAGTTTTCCAGGCCTACTTGCATGGACTCCTGGAACAGAATCTTGTCAGTTGATGGTCCAGAGAGATGTCAATGAGGTCTACTCGAACTCCCCACTGATGGATCAAATCTTGGAAGACCTCCTGCTCTAGTCTGTTCAGCTTGTCTGCCACACAATTTTGCTCTGACATAAAGGAGAATGCCTGTAGAGTGAAACTGTGCTGTATGGCTATATCCCAAGGTAACATGGCTAGTCTGTAAATGGGGCTATAATCTGGTTCTCCCTTGCTTGTTGATGCACTTCATAACAGTGGTATTGTCTATAACCATTTGAAGTGGTCCCGGGGACCAAAGATGATTCACAGAGTTGAGTGCCTTTATCAGAGTAAGCATCCCCTTGATATTTATCTGCTTTCCTCTCTCCTCGGAGTCCTACACCTCCTGCACTTTAATCCCTCCTGGAACTGCTCCCCAAGCAAAGTCTGGGGATCTGTGGTGACTGACTGCTTTGGAGCAGTCAGAGAGAAGGGGAGGCCTAGATTTAAGGATATCTATTGTCTCCACCAAATGATTTCTCTTCTGACAGCCCTCAGGATTGAGATAAAGGGTACTGATGATGGGAGCAAAGCAATTTCAGACACCAATACATCTTTCTCATGTGCAGTCCTGCCAGGGTATCATGAAAATCATAGATGCTATGACACTCAAAATCCAGAGCTATTCTCTTGCACTGACCAAAGTCTGAGTGGAAAGCCTTAGAAATTAGTGTAAATATAGATCTATTTTTTCTGTGGAAGAAAAACTCTTTGAAAGTGTCTAGTTGGCATCCCAAAAACACAATTCTGTGAGAAGGAATGGAGAATGACTTTTGATTGATTTCTTCGAATCTGAGTTTGTGTAAGAGATTTCTCACCTGAGAGAGAGAGAGAGCATGATTCTTGACTCTTCGAAAAAGACTCTGCAAAGATAAACAGGTCATCTAACTACGGAAAAATATAGATACTCTGTAGCCTGCAATGAGCTATGATGGGAGCTAGACACTTTTTGAGTGCAGTCGGTGCAGTGGATACTCCAAAGGGTCAGGCAGAGAACTGACTGTGTGATCAAGAATCGCACAACCTTAAGAAATGTCTGAAGTCTGGATGAATAGGTATAAGATGACAAGCAAATTTTAAATTTAATGTTACCAGGAAATATGAAAGAAGAAGAAGAGGTAACCAGCTGTGAAGTGATATAATTTTGAATATGGGCACTATCACAAACAGGTTTAGGAAAGAAAGATCCTGAACTGGTCTCCAAGCATTTTCCTTCTTTGGCACTAGGAACATCCTTGAATAAAAACCCTTCCCTACCTGAGAAGGAGGAACTGTTTCTATCACTCCTTGGGACACCATATGATGAAGAACAGGTGGAAACAAAAAAAATTGACATGGAGGATGAGGAATGACCCCATGGAAAGGAGGAATTTTCTCCCACTACTCTCTGTAACCTTGAATGATTTTTCAAAACCCATTTGTCTGAAACTATCTGTTGTCAAAGATAAAAAAAATGGAGATTCAGATTTTCAGGAACAAAAAAGGAGCCAGGTTGGGAGGGGGTCAAAAGGTCTCTGGTACAATCATTCAGACTTGTTAGACTGTCCTTGGTGTTAGGATATTCTCACTTTTTGGACCCACTTTGCCATTTCTCCTTAAAAGTCTGTTTATTTGTATTATGTTGAGTCTGTTTATTCTGCTTTGTGACAAAAGTGGATGAGGCAATAGGAAAATCCATTGGAGAACCCAAAAAAGGAGGACTGAAAAATCTTAAGAGATTTCCTGGATCAGCTTGCCCTTTTAATCACACTTTTTGATCACCCATGTGACAGACTACCTCTCAACCTGTTAGAGCAAAAGATCTGGACACAGCCTAAAATGATGGGGGTACAAATAGGGATAGATTTTAAACATTGCTCTTACAAACTTAGAAAGTTGACAGAATAATAGGTTTTGCATTAGCATGAATTTACTGAAGGATGTGAATTCTTAAACTCAAATGTTTGTCATTATTTAATGACATCAATCCTCAGCTATTTGTCAGAAAACTACAGATTTTAGGAGGAACACACCAAAAATATGAGGCAAAAATCTGGACATTCTGCAATACTCTGTACATTTGAGAGGTATGAGGGGTGCAAAACACTAAATCTCTATCCAAGGGAGAATTTAAAATCTCATTTTTAATATCATCTGCAAGGTTCTAAAAATTTAGCCATGCAAGCCTCCTCAAAACAGTACCAATGGCCATAGCCTTGGAAGAAGTATTAATACAGTCATACACATACACACTGCAAACAATGAGTTGTGACCTTTGCAAAAGAAGAAACTAAATTATTTACAGAAGATTTTTCCTGATAAGAAGAAATGGAAAATAAAGCATTTCTAATACTAAACCAGAGGCTGGCAGAGTTTTTACTGGAATCTAGAAAATAAGCTACTGTTAAAAAGGGATAATTAGTAGGATATATAAAATATTGCACAATTATAGGAATCAATCAGATGAGGTTAGAAAATATTGGAAAGAGATACTGGATAAGAAATTTACAAAGAAACAGTCTGACAATATATGTATGACTCTCAAATATGCAATAAAGTCTAGGAAATATAGGATTTTTGCTTTGAAGCATTTGCACAGGTATTTTTATACCCCAAATAGACTCCAAAGAATTTTTCCTCAGGTAGATTACAAATGTTGGAGGTGTGATAAGGAAGAAGGAGGTAACTGGGAACATATTTTTGTGAGTGTAATGAGTTGGCAGATTTTAAAAATTCCCTGCAGACCACTCTGTCAGAAATATTAGGTGAGCAAATATGTGTAACTAAGGAAATAATTTTTTTCAGCTGTGATACAGAATCGGATTTGCCTAGACATGGTCAGACTTGTTTCATTCTGGTGGCTGCTAAAAAAATCAAACACTAGAAAATGGAAATCAAAGTCTAAACCAACCGTACTATAAGTAGTTAATATAGTAACAGTGGTAAAATAACTGCAAGTGGGATCTTTAGAAAATGATAGGAGCATATTACAGAGAAAAAAATGGAAACAATGCATACAGAATAATGTTTTGGAGGAAAAATTAGGTTTAAGGGAAGACAGGAATTGAATGATCTATGTAATGTTCAATAAACAATTACTGTATAGAATAATATATGTGATGTACAATGTTTGTAACTGAAAATATTTCAATATGGTTTACTTTCATTTAAATAAATGCACGACTGCCATGCCATAAGTGATAATTAAGATGTTTCTTGTTTATACTTTCACAATTAGTTAGAACA